>NC_061109.1:477923-555423 GCF_015104395.2 Macrobrachium nipponense
CATTGCTGCTGGAAGTTCAAGCTCTGTCACTTGTCCTTTGGGACTGATGACTGTCGCACCTTGATGCTGTGTGTGTGTGTGTGTGTTTGTGTGGCCTTCGTAATCAGGGAACGAGAAATGCTTTAATTACTTATTATTCAGTCACCGTTGCTTTCAAACGTCAGGTTGTAGTTTTTCTACTTAACTCGATAATTATAGTATCCATATCTATAATATTCCTGATTTAATTCCCATAATCTTCCACAACATTCCCTATTGACTTGGCCCAGTATTTGTAGTAACATTGACCTCTTAAGAGAGAAGCAAGCGCGAGGCGGGTGGAGGGGGGGAAGATCAACTGGGAGATATAAGCTTCATCATACAAAATACTAAATTTTAAAAGCTAACTATTATATTGTTATGAAAGGCAGTTTTTTTGGGGGGGTGGGGGCGATTGGGGACTTTTCAAAAGCCCGCTACAAGAATACGTCTCTGATTTTGATTACTTTTTGTTTTCACGAGTCGTTGAAAATTGAATCTTATTTTTATTTCTGGGAGTTTAGTTCCTACTTTCATGTCCTGTGTGGTTATTTTACGATTTCTCTCTCTCTCTCTCTCTCTCGTCTCTCTCATCTCTCTCTCTCTCTCTCCTCTCTCTCTACTATATATATATATATATATATATATATATATATATATATATATATATATATATATATATATATTTACCCGCTGATGGCCTGATGGACTATGACGGGATAATCCTTTGAATCACAGTTCCAGCAACCTTCGGCGAAGCTCTGCGAGAGAGAGAGAGAGAGAGAGAGAGAGAGAGAGAGAGAGAGAGAGAGTTGGGTGGGGGTTGGGTTACTCGCTGTTTCTCGCTCTATTAAGCGGATCAGCTAAATTGTTTGTGTGGGAAATTATTACTCGATACATTTCACAGACTTTCCCACAGGTTGAGTTTGACCGCCCTGTTCCTCCCCTTGTGAACAGTAAAACCTTCCAGACCCTACCTACGTTTAGGGAGAACTTGATATGATCTATTTTCAGATCACCTTGGGGGACAATGACCAACCCAAGCACATACGTACCTAATCAGGTACTGCCCATACCTGATTCACAGGAAAAAAAAAAGGGGGGGGGGGTCTCAGAATCAATCGGTATGTGAAATTTAAAAAATTTAATACAAAACTAGTAAAGAACATTTAACACTAATGAACTTAAAACAACTAAGAGGCAAACTAAGGAAAAAACTAACAATCACAATCAGCTAACAAACAAATCAAATATGACGTTAAACTATAATTGAATCAAAATGACACAAACTATAGTTACGGTAACATTAACAAACAATAACAAACTAGCACAAACGAAGAATTAACACAAGAACTAAACTGACGGTAACAAAGTTCTTTTGTTAGGTTCCATTGGGTCTTGAAATACACTGAAGAAATAAGCACCATGAATTGGACCCAAAGGAACAAGGATGTAACTCTCCCTTCCACATAGGCGCATGCGTAACCATTTCACCGACAGACGAGGATAATTGCTAGTTTTAAATACAGTAGTTACTAAGAGAGAGAGTATCATAGTAATTGCCTTTCTTTTACCAAGGAAAAATGAAAACTTCCATTCATGAATGTACAAAATAATTAAAACAAATGATGACGACAATCTGAAAACCTTCAGACATTTTGGTATATGTTGATGCTCCAACCCCATAAATTTTTCTGAACCCAACTACAAAGGTTCAGAAAAATGGAGAGAATATAAAATTCTCGACAATCTCTGTTAGATGTAACACAATATTATAAGATTTTATTGTTAAAAAAATTCTTCTCTTTCTTTTTATCTGTTCCTGAAGGTGCATAAATATTCAAAACTGGAATTTCAGGATTTAAACAAGATATTTTTGCGCCTGTTATCTGTCCCTCTATATCCATTTCCTTGCTAATGGCAGACAAAGATTTAAACTTATTTATACAAACTGCTGTACCTCCTTTAAACCTGGGTTTAACAAAACATCATCATGATTTGTGAAAAAACTCAGAGCTTTTAAATCCCTCACATTATGTTCTTGCAATCACAAAATATCCGTATCATAATACCTAGACACGGATAACAGCTTCATTTGTTTACCTGCGTCATTGAATCCATTCACATTTAAACAACCAATTGAGAGGCCGAAGGCGTCAAATTAGGAAGATTCCAACTTTTTCCTTTTCTGGTCTTCCCATATTTCCAATTTTCCTTATCACTATTGTCTTCCGGTCTTGAAATATTTTTGAGTTCCTATTTTCTTCTGTGAGATTCTCATCTTGACGTCATCTTCCATTTGAATTTTCCATTTTCCGTTTCCAGACGCACTTTCCAAATTTCCATCAGTCTCCATTAATCCATCTTCAATATATTCTGCATCAGTTTGTCGTCGTCGTCGTCGTCGTCGTCGTCGTCGTCGTCGTCGTCGTCGTCGTCCTCCTCCTCCTCCTCCTCCTCCTCCTCCTTGACGAATTCCGTGTCTCAGGTTAAGAGTGATCTTTGTGTCCTCTTGATGGACATCAACAGGTGCAGTTTCTTGTGGTATAATTACCAATTCAGACGCTTCCAAACTTAGTCCACTATGTATGTACCTCATCATCGATAGATATCATCCCCACCTCCTCCTCCTCCTTATTTGAATCCTTATCCTCGCATTCTTTGATTTTCTCACTATCCTCAAGCTCAATATTCTTCCTTTCAGTTGAAACACGTGGCTCGTTGCCATTCGCTGTTGTACTATTGATATCCTAAACATTCTTACCATTTGGTGTATCTTCACTAAGTGACTCTTGCCTTTCCTTCGTATTATTCTGTCCGTTCCCTTGTGTTTCGTTCCCTTGTGTTTTGAAAATCCTTCTCATGCTAAAAAATATTCACGATTCTGTCCAAGGAGCAATCTACAGCGAAATGATTCTCACTGCCACACTTAAGACATGTCTTTTTCTGTCCGTTGGACATGAAAAAAATATTATGTCCCCATATGAAAAGTGCCGATGGAAAGTTTTTCTTACTTTCCATTTTAGCCGTCCTCCATAATCCGTTCAACAGTCTTATACGTCTGCCGAGTGTGGAAGTATTATTACATCATCAACACCATTCAAGTTCGGTTTACCAGAAAATATTAAACCGACGGAGTCTTCTGCTAGTGGGTGGGGTGTAAAATGAAGCCATTTTCACTTCGTCCGTCCGCTCCAGACGTCACTTCCATTACGTCACAGCCATAGCCTGAGGGCATACGACCTACCCAGCCAGGCCAGGAGAGTGTTTAGAAATTCTCTCTTCCTATCTACATTAATTTCACTGCCAACAAGAAAATGTTCACTGTCTATGCTATCCTTGATACTTTAAAGGCTTCATGACATTACCTGAGACATTCATTCTGGCCTCGTTCACAGATCGAGAAAAATAGGAGCTTGTAAAATGTCGACCTTCGTTTACTCTGCTTTTTTTTCGCTTCATAAGTTAGGATTAATGAAGGAATTTGTAGAAGCCCCATCAAAAGATGGACCCTGTTTTAAGTATCTGAGCCAAAATTTTCCTAGTTTATCTGATGCTAAATTGAGAGAGGTTGTATGTACAAGACTTATATCAGGAAACTAATTTCTGATGCTGAATTTGATGGTGCAATGATCGAAATCGAACTACAGGTTCAGGTATCATTCAAAGAAGTCATTTCTAAGTTCCTATGTAATAATAAAGATCCAAATTACACAGAAATAGTGAGAAACATATTGGTCAATTTTAAATAAAGAATTGGGTTGCAGCGATATGAGTCTCAAAGTTCACTTATGACACTCACATTTGGATTTTTCCTGGAAATGTGGGAGCTGTGAGTGAAGAACAGAGTGAAAGGTTTCACCAAGATATCAAAGACTTGGAAAGAAGGTATTACCAGGGAAGTTGAGATGTCTGTATGATGGCCGATTATTCCTGGATGACTCAGAGATGCACCAAAAGGTCTCCACAGACGAATGTGCACCAAGCGAAGGTTTGGAGGAAAGAAACGAGGAGTTACCAAGATTAGAGTAAGTGTATGATGTAATGGAATATATATAGTGTATGCTCTATTTACATGTTCAAAACTTTGTATTTGAACAATAGTTTCATAAAATAAACAAGGTAAACTAATATTACATAGATGAACAGAAATTTATTAATGGCTATATTTTAATTAAGTTTCTTTTTAATTTTGTGGTGAAAAGGGATGTGATGAGATCATTTGAAATTCCTTTTTGTATAGTGTTCATAAGTGCCACAATAGATCACAACTCAGAATTGATACAATTTTTAATGACCACAATTTTTCAGACCTTTGTGATGTGTAAAGCTGCAGCACCGTTTCCTTGTTTCTTTATTTGAACTGCCTCTTCATGCATCCCACTAGTTTTTGTGCCTTCGTTTCAGCTTTTATGCACTGTTTTGTGGATTTTAAGTCCTTGGTAACAATGACTCCAAGGTCCTCTTCTTGTTCTACACAATTTATGTCATTCCCAAGCAGCATGTAGTTGGCATGAAGGTTGCTTGTTCCTATTTGTAACACTTTACACTTATCCACGTTAAAAGGCATTTGCCATCTTTTTTACCACTCTCCTATTTTCTTAAGATAATTTCTTAAATATTCCACTGTATCTGGGTCTGCTGCATTTACACCTAGTTTGGTGTTGTCTGCAAATTTGGCTATCCTGCTAGTCAAGCCTACATCAATGTCAATAATATAAATACAAACATGAGCGGGCCAAGGACACAACCCTGAGGAACTCCGCTTGTCACAACTACCCATTCTGATTCTTCGCCGCTTATTACGACTCTGTTTTTTATTAGTTAGCCAGTCTTAGATCCAGTCTGATATTTCTCCTACAATTCCTAAAGCTCTAACTTTTGTCATTAGTTTCTTGTGTAGAACTTTGACAAAGGCCTTTTGGAAATCTAAGTAAGTATATCTATTGTTCTACTACTGGTAGAACAATACCAAGTATGTTATGGAAAAACTCCAAGAGGCTTGATAGGCAGGAGCAATTTTGTCTGAAACCGTATTAACTATTTAACAACAGGTTATTTCCTCAAAGTGATCCACAATTTGATCTGCAATTATGGACTCAAAACTCTTACAAGGGACCGACGTAAGACAGATTGGTCTATAATTTCCTGGCTCTTCTTTTGGATCTTTTTTGTAAACAGTGAGCACATTACCTAGTTTCCATCCTTAGGGTGCCTTTCGTTGTTCTGCCGTTTTTCTGTAGAGTTTATGTAGGTGAGGAACTATCTCTTCTTTTAGCTCCTTAATTTCTCTTTGATGAATCCCATCCGGGCCAGGAGATTTGAACTTGTTAAGTTTTTCTATTTTGTTTTTTAACGTCTTCTGTAAATATTATTTTGTCAAGTAGTTCTGCCCCTTCATATTTAATAGCTGGTTCAGGGATTGAGGTAATGTCTTTTATTATGAAAACAGTAAAATAACTATTAAATAATTCTGTCTTCTCCACGTCTGTGTTCACTAGGTTTACCCCCATTGTCCCTTAGGGGACCTACGCTATTTTCCATTGACTTCCTATTATTAACAGGAGCAAAGAATTCTTTTGGGGTTTCCCTACAAAATGATGCAACTCTCTTATCCTCATTTATATTTGTAATTTTTCTTACTAAGTTAACCGTGTCTGTGATATCTATTATATCTAATCCTTCACTTGCTATCAAAGCCTTGAAGAGCTTGTGCATTATTTAAGCTGTACCACTCTGAGGGACTTTTCTGTTTTCTCTTTTGTCCTCAGTGGCTTTGTTCGTTTCCCTTATTTTCACTGTTTCATGCAGTGCTATCACTAACCGGATTCTGGGAGTTTCAAGAGGTTTTCGTTAAGAAGGTTTCCCGGTAATTTTGCTCCTCCACATTCAAGTGAGTTCCACCTCTTTTATATAGATTTTTTATTTCCTACAAATCTGTCCCAAGAGTTCACAAACTTAACACCCTTTTTCTTGTATATATATATATATATATATATATATATATATATATATATATATATATATATATATATATGAGAGAGAGAGAGAGAGAGAGAGAGAGAGAGAGAGAGAGAACTTTTTTACACATTGAGGGAGAGAAAGAGAAAAAGAACCTTACCACAAATTGAGAGAATGAAAACCTTACCATGAGAGAGAGAGAGAGAGAGAGAGAGAGAGAGAGAGAGAGAGAGAACCTTATACCTATGGACAGAATGAGAACCTTACCATGAGAGGAGAGAGGGAGAGAGAAAGAGAGAGAATGATAAATCTTTCAATGAATTAAGAGCGAGAGAGAGAGAAAATCAACTGTTAAAATTCTCGAAGAAATACCATTCAAGAAGTAAATTAATTCTAATTGAAAAGTGAATTCATACGCCATCTAGCGGCAAAATTAGGTACAACATTAGAACCTTTTCCGATCAGGCCTCCTGGCAGGTACCGAGACAGCCACCAGCCAGTCAAAATATACACTTGTATCATCACCGTAGCTGTGAACATTCTTATTCATTCACGAAAACTATTGAATCTCCCATAGTTTTTGCTTTCGGTACATAAATCGTATTATCTATCACATTTCATGCATTTCAAGACAGTCATTACTTGTAAATTTGTTACAAATGATAAAAATATAGAGGACGTTTACCAAAAAGACAAGAATTTTCCATGATGCCTTTCAAACTATGAAAGGAATGGCCTCAAATTCTTCATGTTTTTCGCTGCTTACAATAGGGCCTTATCAATCGTGCCCTTTAGAAAACAATTTAAAAAAATTAACAACATACCATATAATAAAGGAATAATGTTAAAATCTTTTCGAACTTTGATGAAATACTGTGAAGGGGCTGTGTTTGGTTTGTACTTGGCCGCGTTCTTTCTGTCACTAATAAGGAAGCGCTACCACAGGAAGGATTATTTATTAGGCTGTGCCACTTCTCCCTTTCGTGGAGTAGTCGGCGTTGATATGTCTCATATTCGTAAACCGTGTGAGTACCATGTAATTTCTAATATCCAGTTTCTAGTTTGCATTTAAAATTTGTAGAAAATGCACCGGTAACTGTAAACTTTGATTATCTTTTTATGGTCAAGGTTGTGTGATGGGGCACAGCACGGACATTGCAATACAGATTACCAATCGAGGTCAGGTAGGAAGCGACCCTGACTGTCCCACACCATATCGTCCGAATGCGATATAGTAAGTTTTTGCTTATGAATTTTTGGCCAACAATATATCTTTTAATTTAGTACTTGATTTCATATAAAAATCATTCTTAGAAATAATTTATCAAGGAAATTTTTTATGCCACTTCAGAATTGCCATCAATAATTATTACAACCATTGAATAAATAATGATCACTATGATGGTTAGTACTGTTGATTTCTTTCTTCTTGATGGCCAAATATACCATAAAAATAACTGAATACGTCCAGTTTGGGATAAAAGCTCGAGTCCTTTCTGCTAGATGGTATATACCCCAGATTCATTTGATCAATACAGTCTTCACCAATAAATACAAAGCGAAATGACAGAGGCTACTTTGTAGCCAATCTGCTACAAAGATGCTCATCTTGCACAAAGACAGTCAGAGGGTCCCAGTTACATATTTCGCATTTAGCTCCGCAATACTGCCCACTTCATTCTTCTCCCAGCCATTAGCATATTTTGTTATGTGCTTATTATTTTTATGTTATGTAAACATGAAATCGTATGAATCCGGTGGTGGTTGGCTGACCGCGCAGTTGAAGCTCAACATCTGCACAAACGAACGCACTGTTCTTCACAATTTAAGCTGATATATTTAAATAAGGAATATAAGATTTTCTTGGCTGTTTTGCTTCCACTTAGATTTAATAAACTTTCGCTGTTGAGAACCATTTTACTCGCCATTACATAAGAAACTTCTTGCTTTATAGGCTTCTTTTGCAGACGACGCATTAGGCTTCTACATGCTGCCATCTGTTGCCGTTTTTACGTACTGCTCACTCGCTATGCCGTTCATTCTTCACCCAGACGTTCGCTGATTTTGTTAACTTTTTATTATTTTTATGTTATGTCAACATGAAATTTGATGTATATCCATACTTACGATAGCAGTATACATATTTTGCTATATAAATCTATATTATTCATAGATTCATCGTAATATCATGCTAGCCAAAGTTCGTTTAGAGAAAATGCATGTTTTTACATTAGAACCTGATGGTTGCCATGCCCATGACATTTACACGAATTGATCATAATATTGTGGTGTGTTGTTTCATATACGAATAATATTTGTAGTCATATAACTATTATTACTCATTTATAATTTGTCTAGTGGAAATTAGCTAAAATTGTCCAAAATAAAAAAGCAAGGAGGTGGCGATGCAATGAGACACATTCCTCCGAATCCGAGTACTAACATCATTATCAAGTCAAAATAAAAGCAGAGCTGTGGAGGAGGGAATTCCAATTTTCAAGTTTCTTTCAACCATACCACAAAGATCTTGCACGGGGTGACTAACTGTTGGTTCTGGTTCCAAGTAGCACGCAGGCAACAATGGGATCCCTCGATTTTGTGGATGATGGATTCGATAACATTATCCTGGAAGACACGACAGACACGCTGGCAATAAGAACAAATGCTAAAACCGAAGAGGAGGCGAAGAAATTGAAGGACACTTATTGTAAGAGAAATGACTTTAGTGTCATCTATAAGAGTAAATAGGCACCAAAGAGATTAGCCTACGATAAGTGAATGTGTAAGTGTTTACATAATAAAAATATGGAATGTTACTCCATATATATAAAAGACTAAAACTAAAGAGGTCAACCAGATTGCTTGCAGGAATGTGATCAGACCGGAGACGCTAAGATGACATATACGATAAAGTATGTAGGCTAAGATGACGTGCCGTCACCTGTAGTCATTCATTTGTTTATAAACTTTAGTCCAAGCTCCCTGCTTGAGACAACTACCGCGACCTATAACTCAAACGGCCTACGTGATCTGTAGTGTGTCTCATTTTGTATGTATGTTCATAAGTTCGAGCTACTGTCTGCTCCTTTATGACTTGTAACCGAGATGGTAGGAGAATAGAGTTAGCCATCATCATTGGCAGACCTGTACCTCTTAACTAAGCTTTATCATGTAGAAGAGAACAGAATAGAATTAGCCATCATCATTAGCAGAAGCGATCAAGCTATCCTCATTAGAAGACCTGTACAATCCTACTTGATCTTCACTACGTAATCTCCGAGAATATAAGTATTTTTATACTTCGTGTTTTCTACTAAGAACCTCACATCAGAAAGAAATCATCATGAGTTTAACACATCGTCGTCATAACCAAAGAAGATAATACCGACTTCGTAAGTGATCTACAAACCCCCAAGACACTCCAATGAATATGGAAGTGCAATACCAACCGACTTAGCGTAAGATTATCGCAAGTCTAACATTACCTCATAGGGCGCCTTATTATACAGGGCAACGCCACTAATAAATGCAGTGCATGCATGCATGCAAGCGACACAAGGGAGTGAAAAAACTTTTACTGGGTACTAGGTATTTATACCTCTTTTTTTGTTCTCACAAGTATTTAGCTTTTGAGTCATGTATTGGATATGTACTGGAAGTACTGGAAAATCAGATAGAAAATACCACTGAACACGAGATGAAGTGTGCATAATTTATGATGCGGCTTATGCCGAAGAAAAATAAAAAAAAATGAATGAAGGCCACCATCCCCCAGAATATGTTACCATAATCGATGAATTTCGATTTATTGTAGTGAGTGACACTAAAAAGGATATATATCATAATGTAGACCTCGCCATTGGCATGTGTAATTGGCAATACTGGCAGTGTCTGCAAGCACCAAATTGCTTGTGGTGAGACTGCTGTTATGAATCTACCTCAAGTGTGGGATAATACATCAGACACTTGACACTGGTTAGCAGGAGTGGCTAAGAAGGGACCAGAAAATTTGCCACCTATACAGAATTTTTTTTCAGATGAAATTAGAATATTCCATGAAGTGCACGATGGTTCTAGTAGCATATTTGCTCTTCTCCTTCCATAAAGGTTGAAGGTGTGTCAATACCTCCTCTAGAAAATGAGGTGGCCAGTGAGGCTATTGATCCGCTTGACAGCTCAGTTAAAAATGAACCACCACCTAATGACTATTTTGCAGCTGCAGTAGAATTTTTTTCTGACACACTGCATACACTGGGAGACAACACTTCTTGCAATAGTGTAAGCTTTTTCATGAAGAAATGAAAGGTATTAAAGTCGACTAATAATCTAAATAGCTTCTTGCATTCTTATTGAGCATCATTTAAATTCTCTGGAGCTGGCAGTGGTAAAATACCTTGTCCACCTACAACAGTTGCTAGACGCCCAGTTGGCATGCCAAGAGGAGTTGCCTCAATTGGAAAGGGCAGAAAAGAAAAGTCTGATTTGCTCGTAAAAGCAGCTAAACGTAAGAGGAACCTGGCACTCAATGTTGTGCTGAACCAGCAAAATGCCAAAAGCCATCAACATTAGTGAAGTGTTAAGCCTTGTGTCCTATCTTTGCTAGTGTATCTTCATAGCTCAAATTTCTGAGCTGTGGTACCCATCTTGTAACTACTCTGTACTTTCTTTAGTCCTATATTTATGCTTCTTTTTGAATGAGAACTCCATACCACTGCTGCATACTCCGGAGTTGAGCTTCTGTAAGATAGTATCATTCTTTTAACCTTTATAATTGCTAGAACTGCGTATGCACTTCTCACTTATCATTTCTGTGATCTTCAAATTATATTTTTTTTATTTACTATGACTCGTGTATGCGTCCCCTACCAGCATCCATGTGCGTAGGAAGTTACTTATGTAATTATTATCTACAGACATTTATTGTAATAAAGTTGAAAATGGATTTGTTTTTCTTACAATATATTTTATTGTCTAGTATGCACGTATTCTGGCACTTGGCACTTAAGAACCCTCCCACTTGTCCTTTTACTATAATTCTGCAGTAAGTAAGACAATTGATCTCGCAGCTTAATATTATCCTTAGTATTATTTAGCAATAGAGGCTGATGTAAGATATTTTCACAGTATAGACATTTATTTTTTTAAACCCCTTCCTGTCCTTGTTTGATGTACATAAAAATTTCGTTCATTTATGCAACATTGTACTGTAGTGTAGATGACGGAAAGTGGTGAGCAGTTTGTAGCAACAGGTAAAGCATGTATGGACGAAAAAGTTCTAACAGACTGGCAACAAGGAACAGCGGGCTACTTGAAGCTCCAAGTTGTGCAAGGTTGCCACCCTTTAGAAGTGAATATATCTGAGAGTAAAAATGAAGGAACACAAACTAAGAATTGAACTTAAGGTCAATGTATCATGAAAAAGGAAGGTTGAGCATATACATTTTTGACATATGCAACTAAAATAATACTACAGAAGTGTATGCAAGGGGGAAAATTTAGAAAAATCACTAAAATTCCTTTTCATATATGATTAATAATTTCACCAACATTCCTCTACCCAATTCAGCAATGCCTTACACATTTATTTTCCACATTGGCGCCGCCTTTAGTGCACTTGATAGGTATCATGTCTCAAGCCATACAAAGAGGTGGCTTTTCAAAACATTGATTACGAAAATAGGATTGCTTTCTCTTACATTCACCAGAATCTTTCTTTAAGCAATTCTTTGGCAAGAAAGAGCATACAATACATTGGGGCTTGTTGGTTTTGTCAACATACTGTGCTGGAAAATGCCTTTCAGTTAACCTACATTCCATAGGATTTGAATATCTACCCCTCTGAGATTTGCTCCCTTTATAGCCTAACCCAGCGTCAATCATTTTCCCCTGATTTTTTCTATCAAGCTTATAAGTGGGTAAGTGGGATTTTGAGTCTACAAATGCAGCATTAACTATTATGTGCCAAATGGATTGGTACCATCTTTCGCTCTTTCTTTTGTAAGGATATGTTGAGCAAAGTTGATGAAACTTTCCACTCCCATGCCCCCCCTCCCCCCATATACATATTATATTCTACAGGCACACAGTGATGGTCAATTCCTGTCTCCCTTTTTTGACTGAATGTTCACTTTATATCCTAAGGTTAGTCTACACCCAGAGTTAAATGGAAAGATTAAAAGGGCAGTCAGCTGACTGATAAAAACAAAACAACATAAAGTATTTATGACAATATTAAATTAAATATTGTGGTTTATTACTAAATGTGATGTTTACTCCATTGAAATACTAAAATCTATTTACAAATTCCTCTCGTATATAGTAAAAGAAAAAAAGTTAGCCCTCACGTTAGCTGAAGAATGTAAACAAAACTTCGTGTTTAGGAAACGAAGCTCCTTTCCTCTTAAATGTGCAAGTCATTTGACTATTATTCATATTAATTAGGTAAATATATATAATATTATCTGGAAACACCATCAACTGTCACATTTTGAGCTTCATTTACGATGAAATGCGCATATATTCGTGTAATTGTCATGGCAACCGTTCGCATTCTAATGTAAACAAACTTTCACTTTCGCTAAACGAACTTTGGCTAGCAGAATATTAGAATAAATTTATAAATAGTATATCGATTTATATAGAAAAATATGCATATTGCTATCGTTAAAGATGGATATATATCACAATTTCATGTTTACATAACGTAAAAATTATAAAAACATACCAAAGTAAGCTATATATATATATAATATATATATATATATATATATATATATATATATATATAGTATTATATATATATATATATATATATATATATATATATATATATATATATATATATATATATATATATATATATATATATATATATATATATATATATGTGTGTGTGGTTTTGTTTGAGGGAACATTTTGCCTTACACTGTTTATTTTGATGTCAACAAAGCACTGAAAAGTAAAAATGATTGAAACATTTTAGAATGCTGAAGAGGCGCGGCAGCTGGACGAATTCCCTCAGGGAAATGCTGCCAAAATAATTAAATCCTCTGCTGAGGTCAAGAAGTGACCTGGTGGCAAAGGCTGTCTGTCCTAGCGTATCAGTGGGTGGTCCATGACTTCCCATTCCATATATATATTACCCAAGTTTGCATGACAGGGCAAATGAACATTTTCCGACTAGTTTTACTGTCAATTTTCTTTCAAAACATGATGAAGAACACTACTACAAATTTAAGATAATCATTAATATAATGAATTTCTTATGTACTAACAGGCAACGAAATTTACTAGTAAAAGTACTATTTTTTTGAAAATCCTACAAATATAAATTACACTAGTATTTTTCCAATAGCTGGGAGCAATTACTGTGCGACTAAGGATGGTAAGAGAGAGAGAGAGAGAGAGAGAGAGAGAGAGAGAGAGAGAGAGAGAGAGAGAGAGAGAGAGAGACTTTCAGGTTATTTATACAAAAGCGAAAGGACGATTTTGTGATTTCCTAGTAAAAGCTAATACACCTGTATGAATTATTTGCAAACAAACTGTGAATAATATTTATTTTTTCATCAATTTCCTAACCGATAAACTCCTAGTCAGATTTCCACGTGCCCTGGAAAAGAAAAAGGATGACATCTTATCCGGGTGGAGCTGCGTACTTTCAGGCTTATAAGGGTAACCACTGCTTGGTGCTGCTACCTTAGTAGGTGGTCTGTCTACTCGGCAATACTTGACCTACAAAAAACCATATGAGCTCAGCCGCCTTAGTAGGCGTTTACTTGCGGTGTACTGACTTGTTTACTTGTTAAAATGAACTGTTTGCTTGTTAAAAAAAAGATACTTTTTTCTAACAAAAAAGTATCATTTAGGTATAGTCAAAGCCCTTCAGCAACAACATGCTATTCGAGGAATTCTTTACCATGTGTTCTTCAGAAGATACTGCTATCTATCTCTCTCCTTCGTCAGCTTAACCTCTTAGACACTGAGCTATGTAGATGCTGAGCCATGTCACCAGATGTGGGTGTGTTGTGTTATGCAGGAAAAGAGGAAGCGTGGACGAACGAAATGGTGAATCTAAACCAATACTTCGATGCCCGACAAAAAGGATGTCAGACTTCACGATCAGAAAGAGCCAATAACCCATTTTTCCATGACACTGATGCCCGTAATCGAGTGAATTCCAAACTGAGTTTGTATGAAACCCTGGAATTGGTTTTCCTTTTAGTAATGGACATTCCCATGGATACAACTGTTACAGTAACTGGTAAATCATCAAGCACAGTCACAGATTGGGTCAACACGTGCCGAGCAGTGTGCAGTGCAATTGTATCATGCAGTTTTAGGGGTCGAATGAAAGGCACTCATGAAATGCCTATTCAAATCGACGAGTCCAGATTTGCAGGCCGTAGAAAATCTAATCGAGGACGAATGTTAGCTGGTGACCCTGGACCTCTCTCCGAAGACGGTGATGCCGAAGATGAAAATAAGAAGAACCCTGGTGCAAGAATGAGTGGACCTTGGGTCTTTGGGCTGAAACAAGGTGCAGACTGCCGGTACTTCTCTCTGTGCAGCGACGAGATCAAGACACGTTGTTGATGCCAATAATACAAAGCGAGTTCCAAAAAGGTTCAGTCATTCACTTTTTTTTACAAGCAAACAGTGATTTGAATGCCATTGGTTTTATTCACATGACTGTTAATCATAAAAAAAATGATGTTGATCCTGGATCAGGTGCCCATTCTCAAGGGATTTTAAGATCGTGGTTAGAGGCAAAGAGGAGGAGTTCCAGCAGCAATGTTACAGTCACACCTTGACCATTTTGTTGGAAGGTTTGGCGGAAATATTTTGATGATTTATTTCTATAATTTTCACAAGATGTAAGACGACGCGTATATAGAGAATTATTTGAGATTCATTATTCATTATTTCAATGATTTTAGTTGAACGTTTGAATAAAAATTTCAACAATGCAAGTTAATTATTCATTATTGGTTTTCAATTATTTTATTGAATGTTTTAATAAAAATTTTAACAATGCAACTTCGTTTTTTTAATCTGTGGTAAAATAAAAAAGAATAACTTTCTTTAGCCTATTTCAACAAGTAGATATCCTAATGAAATAGAATGTCACAGGTAGACCGCCTAAAAAAGTAGAAACAGGCAGGTAGACAACCCACTAAAGTAGCACCCACTGTTTGTAGATAACTAACTGCGATGCACGTGTAATGTTTATTCACTGGGAATTTTGTCAGTCGAAATTTATCATTAAATTACATGGTCCTCGTATTTTATAGGCCAAATAATGTCACATTTTCAACTTCGAAGTATTGCGATCCGTTAGGTATCAGCTATGGCATATATATATATATATATATGATATATATAAGATATATGTATATATATATATATATATATATATATATATGTATATATATGATAATATATATATAATATATATATATATATAATTATGTATATTATATACACATACATATAGGTAGTTTGATTTTAATTTTAAATGCATATGAATTACGCAAGAAAATTTTGTCAGTGGTTGACAATGAACATAACGGGTATAAGGATGCTATAATGTGCTCTTTCCGAGCACATCCAGGCAATGATGTAAATCCTTTATCATTATCCTCAAGGTCACGGGTGGCCTTCTTCGCCCTCCCTTCCTGACATTCTTTTGGGACCACCTGTTGGGCAACCTCCACTTCCGCGAGTGCGTCGTCCAGGTGTGGTATAGTCATGGGGTGGTCGTGTTGTTCTTTGTTTTGTTGTTCCGTTCTTATCGCTACCTTCCATCACGTTATTCGGTTTCGTACGGAAACAAATCTATTTGTCTGTGAATTTGTGTTATGAATAAATATTCTTTAAGTATGATATGCAGTCTACCACCCATGTCTACATATATATGTATATACATACATACATACATATATATATATATATATATATATATATATATATATATTATATATATATATATATATATATACACAGTCACGGTAATAGATTAAGGCATATACTTGAGGAATATTTATTTCTAACACTACATCACAGACTGCCCCTTACCAAATTGTCCGAATGGGAATAGCAAATTTACCACTTTAATTATAAGACAGGTCTAAAGATGCCATAGACCTCGGCATCAGCTCCCTTTGAAAATCGCCAGCAGTATATATTCATCAAGATGGCTTTTCCTTCATAATGCGGAATTTGCTTTTCATCCAATATCTCTCAGTTCTTTGAGTATGAGCACCAGAAGTTCGGTCAACGTAATGGTGCTGGTGGTTAACAGTCCCATGTTCAAATCCTAAATGCTGAAGTTGGCGATAAGTAGGTCACTCGTCGGAGTGGATCACAGAACCAACTTCCTCCTCTCTTTGGAGTTTCAGCATTTCGCTTCTCCACATAAAAGTACTTCGCATCTCGTCCTTGAATCAACCCGAACGAACACTCATGACCCATCGATTCTCAGTCTATGATTGCGACCCCTATTGTACTTTCTGCGACCAGCGAAGCGCCCATCATCTATTTGTACTGGTGAAGATTCAGTGCCCTTCTTTTGACCTTTTTTTTTTGTAACAGAAACTTTTGCTGAGCAAACTTCAGGGCAATAATGAAACCAATCCACTATTGTCGTTGGAGACCTTCCTGGAATAGTTTGCACTCCTATGTCAAGGGTCCACAGATGCAATATTTAATTTGCTATTCTGATCTGTATATGTGAAAAAATGTGTTCCCAGTCCGAGTAGATTGAGTTGCCTTCTCATCCTTTTCGTTTGCATCTCCAAACCACTATCTTTTCCAAGAGATTTTTTGTTTGCTAGTCTCATGGGACCGTCACATTTCTCACATGACTCCTGAACTTGTAACAGGATATACTATACCCTCCTCTCGTAAATATAACGTTGCACTTTTATCACTGGCAGCAACTGTTAAATAAGATTCTCTGAGCAACATCTTCGAAGGGTTTAGTTGAATAAGAAATAAAAGTTGCTTCCTTTTCCCTGGAAAGGAAAAAGAAAGGAGAACCATAAACAAGCGCTTACTAAACCAGCAATTCCTTAACTACCTGTTACTTTAACCACCTATTGCTAAACATGCTAAAACAGCATCCTTTCATTGTTACCAGTATTCTATAACTATCTATTACCAGGGAGATATCATACTTCCTTACAATATGCTTTTTAAGGTAGGCCACATACTATATATAACAGAGACATAATTTTGTAGGCCACATTCAAAAGGTAGGCCACATACTATGACGGTACCTTCCTTTTCCTTCTCAGTTATGTGAAGAGAAAAATTGGCGTTAGATAGACAGATAGATAAAGGCCTCAAAAATAAATATGCCACAACACTACAAACACGGGGAGAGAGAGAGAGAGAGAGAGAGAGAGAGAGAGAGAGAGAGAGAGAGAGAGAGAGAGAGAGAGCCAATTCGGAAAGGGTAGTTTGTTATAATCTCTGTTTGTTATTTATTATTGTTATATGTTCAGTATACGTAACCTTATACTAGAGCACTTTTATGAATTTATCCCATGAAATGACTAATCTTTATATTCTGGGATATTAATAAATCTCTCGTCTACATTACCTATTTATTTTTTTTTACTATATTGACCAAAATACCCATCGAAGATGGAGTGGGATTCTCTTCAGCACTGGACTATATCAGTTTGCAATAATCTTAGACACTGAATTTACTCGTTACTTGAAAAAAGCAACGTGATGCGAGTTCATTACTGTAATGGTCGTTACTCACTGTTTATAAAATTGGAGGAGGACAGAAGAGAGGTATTTAGTAAATACAAGTCAAAGTAGCGACAAACGTAAAATACATGCAAACAATGCACGTGTGTAGGTGGCTATGGGTATTACTTATAAAGTGAGGTGACATTGTAAGTGAGAGTTAAAAGAATACAATATGTGCAAATTTTATTTTCAAATGTATAACCAAAAATCTTCTTTGTAATGAATGTATTCTGCTGCTCTTTTATGTCAGTGATAGAACTGCACAAGAGGCAGCAAAGTATCTTACTTGGCCACATCTGAGTAAGAAAGAGAGAAGGCAATAGGCTGAAAAGGGGGGGAGGGGGTGGGGGGGTCGCATGGGTTCTTGACCGCTCCCAGCTCACCCGTACCCTGGGGGTATGTCCTCCAGGGGAGTAGCTCAATTCTATGGGCGTCAGATTATAGATGACATACTGTTCAGACAAAGTCATAAGGTAAAAGCAAGTGAGATTACCAAAAGATTATTCTCGTGAAGGGAACGGAGTCAGGAAAAATAAAACCCACGATATAAACACAACATGAAAGTATTATTGAAAAAGTAAACAAATGCTCAGGCAAACCAGAAAATTAAAACTATCAAGTTCCATACTTATCACTGACTAATCTATTCATGAAGGATTTGATTTTAAAAAGTCGTAATGTTGGACTTGATATTCTTTTTGTATGTGGTTGTGTTAGACGAAATCCTCAAATTTGTTCATAATTCAGTGTTGTGAAGTTCCACAATTTTTCGTTCTTTATTCCTTTGTACCAAAATATGTCCATTTGTATTTTATGCTGATTTTTTTTTCTGGTACCATCAGAAGAGGTAAAGTTGAAAGATTAACTATTGTTTTTATGTAATTTTATTTCATACAACTTTCATTACATAATAATCCTATGCGATGTTTTTGCATTGTAATACATTATTCATATTTCACCTTGTAGTCAAATTTGAATGATATGCTTTGAAACATTCATTTGGGTGTAATGCAGGTTGAAGAGTGCTTGTGTCACAGTAGTAAGCGGTCTGTTTTCTGCCACCAGGGACTCTGCCATTGCTACAAACAGCCTACGGGCTGCTCTAGGAGCAAGAGCCCGTGGTGGCATAAGGCCAACTTAATCTCAAACAACTACAAACAGCATATTCTCGACAACGATTGTTAGGAATCTTGAAGATCATAATTATGTGTTTTGCCGTTGAGTCTCCCGGGTACGCAATTTTCATTCACACGAAACCTTTTTCGAAACTTCTTGTTACGAATTCTTCCTACTAACTGTTCACAAAGTGCCTTCCTGTAATTAGCGTAGCTGAGTACTTCCTTATTCTCCTCCTTCATGAGAATTTTATAAAGAAAATAGCTATTGACGACCGCCACCTCAAGAACGAAAAAGTATAACTTCCTCCACCATTTCAATGACTTCTGTAGAAGCGCATACGAGGAGCAATAATGATCGGCGGGATCAATTCCCTCCATATTGGAAACATATTCACATAATATAATTTCTGGCTTGGTCATTTCTGCTGCAATATTATTTTTCTTCTTCCGTTGAACTAATTTCGTTTTGGCTGAATAAAAAGTAGAGCACCTGGTTGGTTACATACCGTTTGTCACGGCGACTAAGAATATGATATTTGTTGCTCTTGCAGATTGAGAGGCGATTTTCTGGTCGAAGCTTCACTTTACCTGTCCTTCTCTGCATAGGAAGGACTTTACGCTTGACCAGAATCGTGCCTGTCAAATGAACTTGACGTTTTAGAAGTTCCTTTGCAAGTTCCAAGCTGGTATACAGCCTGTCCGTAGAAACGTGGTACCCGCTTTCATTTGTTTCTCTTCTGACAGCGTCAATCAACTCCAAAATAATGCGGGTATTGAATTTGTACATCGGATTTCCGAGTTGGTCAGTCGTCTCCCACCCATAGTAAGGGATGAGTGCCAGTATGTAACCGGTCTTCGAACAGGCAGTATCATAAACGCGAATTCTCCATTTTTTCTTGGTTTTCTAGGTGCAAACATCTTGAATGCCACACGTCCTTTGAATAAAACCATGGAGCCATCTGCCTTCGAAAGGGTTGCAGCACCTGGACGGTCAATTTGAATAAAACGTTTGGCAACATAATCGAGCACTTTTTTTTTTTTTTTTTTTACTTTAGAAGTTCTACTCACTCTATTTCAGAAGATGAAGATACACGAAAGGCCCAGAATATAATTTTGATGAAAAACGGTTTCTTGTAAATATACTACACTTGGCAAATAATGGCGAATTTATCAGTCGTGATTTTACGCAACATAGCAATGCACATTAGCTACTCAATGGAAAGTCATCATTTCTTCTGCCGGAAGATCTTTCCAGTCATTCCAAATAGAACATTTTCGAAGTGGACGACGTGCGCTGATTTTTGCCATGGCCTACTTATTTGTTTCGTTAGCGAGTGACTGGAAACGTTCTAGTGAAAAAAAAAAAAAAAATCAATCGCAGAATTTAGTGTTTTTTTCTGGTTTCACAAATTGCTGCTTACCAGTGAAACCGAAGTTTGGAAGATCATGAATTTCTTCATTGTAGATTTCCCATTCATCATCATCACTATCGTCTGTCATTTTGACCGCATTGTCCTCTCTTGCATTATCATTCTCTGGATCGCACAGAATTTCTTCAAAGGACGCATTCTCTTCATCTGCCTGATCGGAATCGGGCGAGTTATGGCTGACATCGTCGGGCAGCACCTCGTTACAAGATGCCTCTTCATTTTCCTTGTCGCTATCCCATGGTGTCACAGAATCCCCTTCTGATGGCCATTCACAGAGATATTCAAGCATTTCTTCATCGTTGCGAAAACGTTTCGCTGAAGCTACGAATTCCTGCGTAAGTAGGACTATGGCCATTTATTGTACTTGGGTTCTTTATATGCGTTTTAAAAGAGAAATCAGAAGAGTTGCCTGGTGATTACCAAGAATAATATGGGCAATTCTACTTTGGCCGAGTATAGGTGGGCCACTGATCGGAGAGGGTTAATAAATGTGGATAATTTATTATGAAAAGGTGAACGCATCCGCCATCTATCGGCAAAATTTGTAACTATGTTAATGATATCCAAAAAGAGAACACATATGCTATCTATTGGCGAAATTAGTAACTAAATTAATTAATTTTATGAATTTCAGCCAAAGACTGTACGCAAAATTTGGAACTAATGTTTGGAATATTTTCACTTTTTGTCGACTTTAGACTATATCTTCGCATCAACAATATTTGTCCTTATAACATGTTTATCTCAGCTTGAATCATTATAGCGTTGTTCTTTGCCAGTTTATCTGCCGGGTGTTTCATATTTTCCTTAGAAAGACGGGGAAAATGCACTTTCAAATACTTTTTGCTATTTCAATTGAAATAGTAAATTCATGCTATTTTAGCGTCATCTAACCTTCATTCAGGCATTCTTCAGCTTTTAGCTAATATATAATTGTTCTGGAAGCATATTTTTCTTAATTTAACATAATATTTATCTTGCGAAATAAGAAGAAAATGCTCATGTAATGATATACATTAAAATAGTCATTTCGCGTTATTTTTGCTTTATTTAACGATATAAGGGTTATTTTTTTATCATTTAATTACTATATAATTGTTAAAGATTAGTCTACGCTGATTCTGGAATTATAATTGCCTTAATTTAACGTATTTTTAGTTCGAAATAAGGCGAAAATTTGCCTTGAAAGACGTAAATTTAAAAAGTAAATTCACGCTATTTTCACCTTATTCAGCCTCATAACTTGATTCTTTCAGCTTTGATCGCTATAGATTTGTTCGTTGATAATTTCATTTGAGAAGTGAAACCTATTTTCCTAGTTGTATGGCCTTTTTAATTTAAAATAATGCAAAAAATCGCCTTCAAATATTTTTAGAATACTTAAAATTGTTTAGACTGTATTTTATATAAGATATATTTACGTTTTGTTTTTTAATAATTACTCTTAAGAATAATAAGATAACAGACCAAATTTGACATTGTATAATTCAAGAGATATTGTGGTCATATTTCGAGTAAAATAAACAATAATACCGCGAAATTCTCGTATCTATAAGAATTACAGTTAATAAAGAACACTTTAACACCAGTAGAAGACAAATGAAGCTCGAAATAAGAGTAAACGAAGCGAGAATAGCGAACGTAATTCTTTGCTTTTTACACAAATTGTAGTAGGTGGTAAATTGAAATAGTAAGTCTACGATATTTTCGCTTTGATTAACCTTACAACGTGCTTTTTTTAACGTTCAGTTGCTACATGGCTGGTCTTTAATAACTCAAGTAGATTCTGGAAGCATATTTTCCGTCATATAACGCTTTTGTACTTCGAAATACGGCGGAAATACTCCTTCAAATAGGCAAAGCAAGAATTTATTATTGTTATCCCTCTAATATATATATAATATATATTTAAGATATATTATATATATATATATATTATATATATATATATTATATATATATAATATACATACCACCCACACACACACACACAACAACATATAAATATAAATAGATTATAGATAATAAAGAATAGATATTATATTATTATATAATATTATATATCTATACATACACAACACACAACATATAGAAAATAATAATATATTATTATTATATATATATATATAGATATATATATATATATATATATTATATTATATATTATATCCTATACATACACACAAAACATATATATAAATATATATATATATATATATATATATATATCTATATATATACAGTGATTTCGTTCTTTTTTTTCAAAACAATCTGACGATGAAACCGCAAAAATATTCGTACTTACAAGAACCTGAGTTAACCCATAATACTTTCACGACAATTAGAGACAAATGAGGTTCGTAATAAGACGAAATCAAGCGTAAATGACGGACGGAATTCGTTGATTGTTTTAACCAAAATAAATAATAAGAATAGTAGCTAAATTTGGTTTATTACCTATAAAGAGGAATGAAAAGCTAATATACTTTTATTTACTGACTTGTTGAAGTACTTCCAAAAATGTACGGATTCGGGAGATGGCCTCTGCAATCGGACCCCTTCCCTCTCTCACACAAGATTTTCCTGGAAGAAAGAATCACCAACACGAAAAACAACATTTTCGTACTACACAGAGTGATGTATGGAACTCAATCTAATCTTCGCCTCCTCACTACGGACCACATGTACAGGTATCTGAATTAATTCTGTTCCGACATTGCTGCCTATAATAGCGTGACTCATTCCAACAGACTTTTACGCAAGTTAAATAACTTAATAAACAATAGCGCATGGAATAATCTTGAGCAACAAGACAAGGTTTCAAATTTATCGAACACCCCCCTTACTGTAAACCAACATTTAGTTTTAAATCTAGGCTTATCCTTCACCCTTATGCCAGACCGGAAAAACAACCTAGACTTCATAGTGCTTTTGATAAATTCATATCGGAGATATGTTTAAAAGGAGTGTTACTAAATGCTTTAACTGACCTAAATAAGAAATATCCCGTTCCCCTGTAGATTTATGATAGCCATCCGCTCGCTATAAAAGTTAGACGTTGTAATAAGTAGATCAGACAAAGACGGCAAAATCGTAATCATGGACAAAGACTTCTACCTCGACAAAATCAATCAACTCCTTAGCGACACAAACACTTACAACAAACTGACGAAAAATCCCCTCCAAAACGTCCCCACAGAATTTTTTCGGAAAGTAAGATTAATTGGCCAAGACAAAAAGAGCATTGAACTTTTAGAGAAATTTAAAGTAATTAATCCTAAACTACCCTACTTTTATGGCCTTCCCAAAACTCACAAAGACAATCTTCCATTCAGACCCATCGTTTCATGTGCCGGAACTTTCCATTGCAAAATTTCTAAATGGTTAGCTGGCCTCCTTTCCCCCCTTTTAGGCACTTTTTCTCCCAGTCACATAAAACATTCGGAAGATATTTGTCACAAATTCAGAGAAGCACATATACCACTTCACAACATAAAACTTTTAAGCCTTGACGTAGATTCCCTGTTCACCAAAGTACCAGTACAGGACGTTCTTCAGTTTATGAGGGAAAAATTATCTCCTTATTCAGACAATTTCCCATAGGCGCTAGACAAAGTAATAAAGTTAGTTGTATTATGTGTATCTAATAACGTATTTTCATTCGGGAATCATTCTGTAAGCAAAAATTTGGGTGTGGTAAGGGTAGCCCTTTAAGTCCTGTTTTAGAGAATATTTTGAAACTACTGTAGTAAATGCAATAAAACCCAAAAACATGCTGTGGATGAGATATGTAGATGATATTAAACATTTTGGGATAATAAATGGGGCAATTTTAATGAATTCTTTTCAAAATTAAACGCATTAGTGCCCAGCATCAAATTTAAAGTTGAATGGGAAACAGACAACAAAATTCCTTTGCTTGATGTTTATATAATCAGAGACACGACAGAATACAAATTTACCATATACAGAAAACCAACGTTCTCACTTTCATATATTCACTACTTCAGCCATCATAACATTCCTATCAAGATAAGCGTAGCCAGCAACCTATTCTTAAGAGCCTTACGAGTTTGTTCTCCAGATTTTCTGGAAAAAGAATTTGAACTAATTCGTAAGTAGCTTTCGTCTTTAAGGTATCCTGACCATATATAATTGAGAAAGCAATTCATAAAGCAAATGTAATTTTCTACCGACCCCCTCAAGACAAGACCAGAGACACACCCAACAATAAAATATAAATTCCACACCTGGACAGGATTAACCCTCTTCTTTATTCTTATTTCCTAACTCAGGGTATTTCACACTAAATATTCTGACATTATATCCCCCAATGTATTTAAGAGCCTCCTCCTCAATTACTCCCTCGATATCTTTTTTTTTTTTTTTTATTTCTGTGTTTGCTCTCACAAGGTTTTCTTCCTCATCAAAAACATATTTTCCTAAGTCAAAATCTAAATTTCTAAACATCTGTGTTGTTAGACATATTTCTAATGCTGACTCCCTTTCTTTTGTTACATACTCACCTTCATTGGGAGATTCAAAGGATTTTTCAACTGAGGTGATATTACACTTTTCACTTACTACCTTCATTTCCTTCCCCAACAAAATTTTTTTTTATGCCTGAATTTAAAGTTCGCTGAATTTGGATGATCATGGTGACCGTTCATGGCCTTATACACCCAAAGAAATGTTCAAGGCAATTTTGATTTAATCTTTGTGTCAGCAGGTAGCCAATACTATGAGAGGCTTTCAACTTTAGATAAAGCAATGACGGATTTACATAAAAAAAATGATTCCTTTCTCCAGAAGGAATATATATATTTTTGCGTTAGGACTTTTAACTCATAATAATCATTAACTCGATGACCTTGAGCAATTTAATTTAGCCGTTTGTTTTTCTACATAGATACCAAAAGCAGCGCTTTTACCAAAGTCTCCATACATGCATGAAGAATTCGTGATGCCGAGCCAATCATTCGTTTTTAAAAGAATAAAATCGGACGTTTCACTCCAGTTTTGACACTTCAACAGTCTCCTTTCGAATAAATATTTTACTGAATTGGTACATGATGTAGACACCAGTTGCACTGCTAATGTGACGCGCTGTCTTTGTTGACCCGTTACATTAAAATGCATTTCATTGATCTGATATGCAAGCCCATACATAGTCTGTTTTGGTTTTACTAAGTATTTCTCGTATGCTAGAAGCTGAAATACACTCTTCATTATTAGGTAGAAAACCAGTCAATAAACTATTTCTTACTAATTTGGTAAAATGGGGAACACAGAGAACACGACGTTAATTCTGTCAGCACGACAACAGGCATGTAGCCACTGGTTTTTCTTTTGGAAAACGATGGTATTTTATATTCGAGTTTTTCGTTTTTTCATGTATATTAGAACAACCAAATACTGCGCAGTTACTTGGCATTATCAACGATAGAATGAATGAATGAATAAAAATATATAATGGGCACACAGCCAGTCCTATAGGTTTACCTTACGACTATGAGTAGCATATTGTTTTGGTTAACCGCGTGTGAGAGAGACCAGGGCGCGTGACGTCACATTATTGGTGCATTACTAGCAATGCCTTTCGTCATATAATAATATCAATATCTTTATCTTCGTAGTGATTTGATTTGATTTATGAAATTTAAACGCGAGGCAGACGAGATTATTATATGTAACCAATTGACTATTTCTTACGTTTTCTATTCAGGATGAAAAATTATTTGTATAGAAAACGGTATTTTAGTACATTTGGATCTCTCTCTCTCTCTCTCTCTCTCTCTCTCTCTCTCTCTCGCTCGAATATTCTCCATTTCTCGTGATTTTAGGAAATTCGAGAAATATAATAACAGCAAACTAATTTTATTCAGTCTACTATGATGTAAGGTTTTGTTGTACTATGTTAGCAGCACCTCTAGATCTTTGAAACTCTAACCAGAATCTAATGTGATGGAAACTTAACTTTTTCACAAAGGGGCCATTGAGGCGTCAAGGATGCCAACTTCGAACAATCTTGAAGTAAAGGAACAGCATTCAATATGTCACATCAGGTGCTATTTGTCAAGCCTGAAATCCTACAATAATAGACAACAATCTTTCCTTCTTCGATTCAGCTCGAGAATATTAAATTGTTACTTTATAATGCTGAGTTTTTGCTTCTTTCCATGTTGGCCATCCTGCATCTTCCACAGAGGTCACGTCCAGAGTTTGTTCAAAATATTCAGTTTCCTTCATAATTCTTCCAAGTATCAGTTTTCAGGTATAGTTATTATTTCATCCCAGTGACTTCGTATATATGTTGACACAGAATTTATATTTTGTTTAAAGAAAATGAAATAGTTTCTTTTCCAGCAACCAGAGTATGTCCATAGGTTCTTATAGCTACTAAGAGAGAGAGAGAGAGAGAGAGAGAGAGAGAGAGAGAGAGAGAGAGAGAGAGAGAATAGCTGGAGACCGCCAAAAAAAAGTAAAGCTTGAGAGAACAGAGATGAGAATGCCGAGGTGGATTATGGGAGTATCGCTGCTTGAGGGATCGAAAATGACGAAATAAGAAGGACAGGCTTAGTAAAGATTTCAGAGGTGATAAGAGAGTCACGATTGAGATGGTATGGGCATGTGTTGAGGATGGATGACGAGGAGGGAGTGAAAAGGACTTGGGAAACGTGTTACAGGAAGAAGATCGAGAGGGAGACGACAGTATTAGATGGCGAGATAAAGTGGAGGAAGATATTATGGAGAGAAGGCAGTGGAGGAGAAGGCGCATCAGGCAACCGACCCTTTAATGTAGTGATAACGGTGGGAAAGTGGAAGACCAAATCTCAGGCACTGTGTCCAGTCGGTGCTGGTAAAATCGTTGGCAGGAAGTTTGTCTCCTTCTTGACTTAAGGGATGGTTTCATTATTGTTATTATTGATTATTATAATTATGAGAACCTTCAGGAACTCGACTCGACCAAAGAAGGCACCCAAGTGGGTAGAGCCCAATGGGGCATCGCCTTCCTCAGGAAATCCCCCCAGGAAGAAGCCCCGAGGGAGTTCCCTACGTGGAGGAAAATCAGCTCAGAACAAATGACCTCTCACAGATGATGACCCCTGAGAGCACGCGCCCTTTCGCCCAACTGACCCAAGACAGGAATTATCTGAACCCTTAGTATTTGAATCCTTTGCTAACTGTCAAGCTTTCTTCTGAGGTAAAACGCAGACTTCTACTATTCCTAAAGTCTTTATTTAAGTTTTCTGTTCCCATATTTACTTTGCATTCGTTTAATATTTATATCACTATTAATACAGTTTCGTGTGGCTTTCAAATATCTAGTTATTTCCATGGAACTTTTGCATTATCTTATTCATTTTTTATTTTCCCTTTTTCCATCACGGGTTACTCCGAGCGAACCTCACCATCTGTTTGTTACTCCACCATCTTCTCCTTCAGTCTTCCACTTGAAAGCAAAATGGACGGAAATGGAGAGGAGCCCATTCATCTTCATTCCTTTATAGACTGTCCTCAAAATTAAAATTCAAATTCAAATAGTTTATTGACATAGAAATGCATAAAATAGAATGCATACGCATGCTTATGCATCCCCTTCCAAGTAAGACAAAACTCAATTTACCATATTAGTTAGTTATTCCAAAACAACTTGGGAACTTTTGAACTATCATTTCAGTTACATTGTTATTCATAAGAAAACAAACCATTTCAGATACACTAGTTATTGTTCTTTCTCTAAATTCTAGAAGTTCAAAACACTCCAACATATAATATAATGCTCCAAGTGTGAGAGAATGCCTCGCCACACAATCTTCAAGGTTTGCCATTGTCATCAACAATTGCCAACAAAATTTATAACCTAACCTTAGCCTCATATCAAAGGTATCAAGTTTAGAATCTAATGAAGACTTGCCATAAGTTATACGGGTGTTTTCATCACATAAAGGTAGTGCATCACACTAGCACTACCTTCTTCTAGAATTCTAACTAAGTTTTCTGCTTCCTAAACATTTTGTATTTGTTTTATTCCTTTTTTTAATAATTCTGCCAAGGCTCATAATGCTCTCAATATCAACCATAGGTCTTTGTGTTGCCTGTTTGGCCAAGTTTTCAGCAACTCCATTCAATGGAATACCATATAAGAAGGGATTAAAAAAAAATCTAACAAAGTCCCTTCTCTTTAAGATCACAAACCAACATCTTGCAGTGAATAACAATACCATTATTAGTAGGAGTTTTACTGTTCAAAGTAAATAATGCACTCTTTATATGCGTTTCAAAAGAGAAAGGAGGAGATTTACCTGAGGAATATCAAGTATAGATATGGGCAATTCTCCTGAGACACATTGTAGATTATAAATCTCAGATTTTATCTCTATATGAAATTCCCAAGCTTTAGGATTAAGTAAAGGTTATTGATAACTTGGTTGGCCGAGCTGTACTCGGCCATTGTAGTGGAACGCTCGTTTCCCTTTGGCCAAGTATAGGTCGGCCAATGATCGAGAGGGTTAATAAATGGGAATAATTTATCTTGAAAAAGTGAATGCATGCGCCATCTATCGGCAAAATTTGGAACTATGTTAATTATATCCAAAAAAAAAGTGTATGTATATCGGCAACATTTAGAACAATATGAATTATATCCAAAATGTGAATGCATACGCCATCTATCGGCGAAATTTGGAACTATATCAATTATATCCAAAAAGTGAACGCATACGCCATCTATTGGCGAAATTAGGAACTAAATTTATTAATTTTATGAATTTTAGCCGAAGACTGAACGCAAAATTTGGACCTAATGTTTAGACTATTTTCACTTTCTGCCGACTTTAGACCCTATCTTCGCATCAATAATATTTGTCCTTATAACATGCTTATCTCAGCTTGAATCATTATAGAGTTGTTCTTTGCCAATTTATCTGCCGGGTGTTTCATATTTTCTTAGCGTCATCTAACCTTCATTCAGGGATTCTTCAGCTTTTAGCTAATATATAATTATTCCTGATTTTCTTAATTTAATATATTTTTCTCTCGAATTAGGGAGAACATGCACTTGTAAATATGTACATTAAAATAGTCATTTCGCGTTATTTTTGCTTTATTTAACGATATAAGGGTTATTTTTTTATCTTTTAATTACTATATAATTGTTAAAGATTAGTGTACGCTGATTCTGGAATTATAATTGCCTTAATTTAACGTATTTTTAGTTCGAAATAAGGCGAAAATTTGCCTTGAAAGACGTAAATTTAAAAAGTAAATTCACGCTATTTTCACCTTATTCAGCCTCATAACTTGATTCTTTCAGCTTTGATCGCTATAGATTTGTTCGTTGATAATTTCATTTGAGAAGTGAAACCTATTTTCCTAGTTGTATGGCCTTTTCAATTTAAAATAATGCAAAAATTCGCCCTCAAATATTTTTGAAATACTTAAACTTATTTGGGCCGAATTTTATATTAGATTTATTTGCGTTTTTTGTTTTAATAATTACTCTTAGAAACAAGATAACCGACCAAATTTGACATAGCATAATTCTAGAGATAGGTATTTTAGATATTATATGGCTGGTCTTTAATATATATACATATATATATTATTATATATATATATATATATATCTATATATATATATATATATATATATATATATATATAGATATATATATATTATATATATATATATATATATATATATATATATATATATATATATATTTCGTTTTCTTTTTCAAAACAGTATGGTTAATCTAACTAAATCTGACACTGCGATTATTCAGGACGTATTTCGGTCACATTTCTTGTTAAAACGACGATAAAACCTAAATAATATTCGTACATACAAGAACCTGAGTTAACAGATAATACTTTCACGACAATTAGAGACAAATAAAGTTCGTAATAAGACGAAATCAAGCATAAATGACGGACGGAATTCGTTGATTGTAAACCAAAATAAATGATAAATATAGTAGCTAAATTTTGTTTATTACCTATAAAGATGAATTAAAAGCTAATATACTTTTATATTGCCGAAGGGGAAATCGAAAATAGGAAATCATTCATGTAATATTCATGTCATATCAGAGACAAACAAATGAAACACAAACAAAGGAGGAAGACAACGACCAAGAGAGCCGTTCCAAAGGAAAATCTTGGCTCCTTCTACTGCTACTACTCCCTTGATGCGGTGACGTCATTGTTAATGACGAGACTTCTTTCATCATATTTTGCCTTAATTCCTAAAAAGAAAAATATCCTTGTCCAATATAGATAGAATAATTAGAGATGAATCTTAGCCAACTAGAAGCAAGAAAAAAGCTCTAAATTGAACGAAATCCGGCGAAATCAACATAATATGGGACGAGATTTCCAAGCCAGAACATTAAAAGATTTTTACTACAACATAAATTCAAATGACATTTTCTCCGTAAATATTGACATATTTTAATTACAGCGTCTTTCGGAATACGTCAAATACGATACAAAATGAAAAGGGATAGCATTAGATAGTCAATGTATCGTCATAACAGTATTTTAAGCACATTTATAACTCAACTGCCCTGGAAGAGAATATTTTTTTCTTTTTTTTTCATTAAAGATGGCTATAGCGTTCCTAAAACCCGAAAACAAAACAAAAACAGAAAACAATTCCCGAAACCCTTAGAAACAATGGCCCAGGTTAAGAACAAAGTGAATATATATATATATATATATATAATGATATATATATAATATTGTTATATATGGTATATATAGATATATATATTTAAATATATATATCTATATATATATATATATATATATAGATATATCCGCTGCGGTCCCAAGGCCAGCATACATTGGGACAAGCTGTGTAGAGGTGCAGTGGCTTAAACCTACCATAAGACTGCTTGGGGGTTATGTTGGAACTTCTGTGACCTTTTAGGAAGCAATAGGCTTATGGACAGTACACATTAACAGCTCTGAGGGCTCACGACAGGGCTAGCAAGCCGGTGAGCCTCTATAAATTGCTCATGAACCGCACGACTTACTTCAGGACAGACCCATTGATCAAAGGATGCCCGGGCAAATCCTGACTCGGAATGTTATTGGACATGGACAGGGAAATAGATCTTTGAGATTAGGAACAATTAATCTAAGTACTTTGAGAGGTAAGGAGGAGGAGGTAATCATGATGATGGAGGAAAGAAAAATAGACATTTTGGGGTTGTGTGAAACCCGTTTACCAGGAGAAGGAACAAAATTATTGCATAACAATTACCAATTATTTTACAAACGTGGAAGAACCGTACGACGTGGAGTAGGTTTTATTGTGAGTGAAGAGCTAGCTGGAAAAATTAGTCATCTAGAATTCAAGTGTGATAGGATTATTAGCATTTCCTTAACGTTTCAAGCCAGCATAATTCATGTGCATGCACCACAGCAGGGCTGCCCTCAAGAATAAAAGGAAGAATTCTACAGACATCTACGAGAAGTAAAAGATTCTGTCCCATATGTAGAGAATACATTAATAATTGGAGATATGAATGGACATATTGGGCAAGACAGGACAGGCATAGAGAGCATATTAGGAGCATTTAGCATTGGAGACAGAAATAGAGAAGGAGAAAACATAATTGATTTTTGCATACTAAACCAGATGTCCATTATGAACTCTTTCTATAATCATAGAGACAGCCACAAGTGGACACGTAGGGGGTATCCGATGGAAAACTTCCGGCTTTAGGAGCATATACTGAAAAATCAATCATAGATTTGGCAATAACAAATAACAAAAATATGGTCAGAGATGTAAAAAGCATCCCCTCTGTGTCATTCGATTCAGATCACAGGCTTCTCTTAATTAAATTAAAGATGACAAAACCCAAATCAATTAAAAGCCAAGTGAGAGAAAGATTTATTTTAGAGAATATGAGGGAAGAGGAGTGCTTAGTTAGATATCAAAACGAAATAAGAAGAGCTAAACAAATGCAACAAGAGAGCAATGACCCAAATTAAAAATGGAGACACTTTAAAATGGCTGTAGTGGGTGCTGCCAATAATACAGTGCAGAAGAAAAGAGTTCGAGGTAGAAGGAAAAAACAAACTGCTTGGTGGACCCCCACACTAAAGGCCGCTGTTGCAAACAAAATGAAACTCTTCAGAAAATGGATGAAAACTTTGAACTTGGAAGATCACAATAACTATAAAGAAGCCTTGAGAGAAACGGAAAAAATAAAAGCTCAAACAAAAAGAGAAACATGGGAAAGAATAGGAGAAGATCTGGAAAATGATCTCCAAGGTACCAGAAAACTCATATATAGCACTGCCAAAAACTATAGAAAGGGAAGCCAACCACCCACTTATGTAATCAAAGAAACATCACTTTGAAACACTACTAAACAACGAAAACAATGACCTTGAAGAGCATGTAGAATTTGCTGTGGTTGGGGATGCAGAACCTGACATAACAACACTGGAGGTAAAAAATGCTCTCAAGAGGATGAGAAATGGTAAGGCCCCTGGAGTGGATACAATACCTGCAGAGCTCCTTAAAAACATGGGCGAGGATGGAGTCATCTGGTTACTAGAGCTAATCGACATACTCTGGAATGGGCAAATGCCACCTGAAGACTGGAGAAGAGATCTAATATGCCCAATCTATAAGAAAGGTGACAAGGCAAATTGCAGCAATTATAGAGGAATATCCCTAATGTCACCTGCTTTTAAAGTATATGAAAGAATACTTGAAACTAGATTGAGAGGATATGTTGAACCAAAGCTGGGTGAATGGCAAAGCGGTTTTCGACCAGGAAGAGGGACAACTGATATGATTTTCTCCCTCAAGATGATATTTGAGAAGAGTTGGGAATGGGACAAGGACAGATATATTGCTTTTACAGATCTAGAAAAGGCTTTTGATAGAGTACCAAGAATGAAAATATGGGATGCCCTAAAAGACCATTACTATGGAATCCCTGAGAAACTTATAAGAGCAATTTATAACACCTATCAAAACATCAGATCCAGAGTAAAAACAAATCAAGAGAATGAAGACTAATTTGAAATTAAATCAGGAGTAAGACAGGGCAGCGTCCTTTCTCCACTTCTTTTTATATTGTTCCTAGATAAATGTATGAGGGAACTAGGTGAGGATGAAGCTGCAGATATGACCATCAACCTTATGTATGCAGATGACCATGTAATGATAGCCCCCAGCGCAGAATCTCTCCAAGAAAACGTCAACAACTGGAACGCGATCTTAACAGCTAATGGAATGTGGATCAACAAGAATAAGACAGAGATCATGCACCTATCACGAACACCAAGTAACATAGATGTAGAATTGGAAGGTCAGACATTGACACAGTGTATAAATTTCAAATACTTAGGAGTAGAGTTTAGTGACCAAAATGATTCAAAACTGGAAATAACTACCCGAATACAGAAATTCAGTAACGATCTGTATCTGCTCTACCCACAAATGAAAGGCAGAAATATACCTCGCAAAGTGAAAACCATAATATACCTCTCTATTTTAAGACCAATATTGACTTATGGCCATGAATCATGGACACTAACATCAAGAACTAGAAGCCAACTTCAAGCAGCTGAAATGAAAGCCCTAAGACTCCTAAAAAAGCGTAACAAGACTGGATAGGCTACGAAATGAAGACATTAGAAGAGAACTGGGAGTGAAGGGGATACTAGATTTTGTGGAGAGGGGAAGGCTTAGATGGTTTGGACACACCAAAAGAATGGAGGAGGAGCGATACCCTATAAGGTTTTTGGAATGGACACCAGAAGGAAGGAGACCGGTAGGAAGACCAAAAATGAGATGGCTACAAAACATAGAGAGAGGAGTAGGGAGGAGAGGCTCTAGTTTGCGGGAAGTTGATGAGATGAGGCTCTATGATGATCGCCAAGAATGGAGACAGTTCCTGAAGCAGGACGACTGACAGGCCTGGAGGCCTACCTGGCGTCTGGTGAGCAAGGTGAGAAAGATATATATATATATATATATATATATATATATATATATATATATATATATATATATGTATATATATATATATATATATATATATGTCTATATATTACCAGCGAAGGGCGTCGCCCCCCACTAGCTTTAATATTTGGTATGCGTTTTAGCCAGAGCGTTAGGTGAACTGGTAACCCTCAGTCTCTTCTCTCTCTCTCTCTCTCTCTCTATTCCATCAGGTCATTAAATTAGAGTCGGAGTTACAAAAATACATATGTTTATTCAAAGTAAAGTATTAGTTAAATAATTCAAGTTCTTACAAGATAATTAATGGAATGATAATAGTTCAAGTCACACTGACAACTAACTCAGATAACCCCCCGGTATTTGTACAGTCTAAATCAGTAATTAGTCACACCTATTATCTCTTCTCCAAAATATTATAGTTCCCTCCACTAGGACACTCGGTCCCCTCACTAGAACCGCCTGTTTAAAAGACAGGAGAACACACTAGTGAGCACACACAATCATAAAGACAAAGTCAAAAGATTAAATGAAACAGAACATCTTTACAAAATGTCAAACAGACAACAAGCCATCCCTTTGGCTAAAGTATGATAACACTTACCCATTACAGCTTGGAAAATCACTTAAATAAAAATACATTATAGAGCCATTCAGGCTCTTTCTCCCCAAGGCAGCCACCTCCCTAGTTCTGCCTAAAACTCGCCATTATCAACGGACATAGTTCGTACATGTACACACGAATTCACAGTCTTCGTCAACGCCCCAATTAACTGGTCACAGCCAGTTTTCAAAGGCATCTTGAACAAGCCCTCACGAACTCACATACCCACAGAACGAACATTGACCTGCTTAAGTAAGCATCTTTAACATCATTCCACCCAAAAAGGGATATCAGCATTCTCTAGGTTGTCGCTCGGACTCTGTGTCTCCATGGGAAGTTAAATATGATGAATCTGTAAATTCCTCCTTTTTACATATATACATATATATAATTGAATTAATATATCTTTGTGCCTAAGACGATTACCAGTACTATTGTGAGGACTGGAATCAGACAAGGAGAAAGGTCGAACTAACTTTATTGAATGTTGTTGTTGTTGTAGATTAAGGTGGCCTTATGCCAGCACGGGCTCTTGCTCAAGAGCAACCTGTAGGTCATATGAATATTTTGCAGATGGAAGGGTGAGTTTAAGGATATTTGTGACCTCAATGGAATATGCAAGTGAAATTTAAGACTGAATTTGTGTAAGTGGGCGTATGTTAAGGGCGTGATTACACCCAAATTCATATTTCCACGGGCAGTCAGTAATCAGTTCGATCCACTCAAGCATTATTGTACAACCGAAATTCCCGAGTTTTTTGGGGGATTTATATATTACGAGATGGTTGATGCAGTCTCCAAAATAAAAAATACCTGCGCGCAAATGGTATTTCAGGTGGGAGGCGGCATGAACTTATATCTCTTGCGGTGTCGGGGTGGTTTAAGGCTTCACTGCCAGTCCTAGAATTGAAAGGTCGCTGGTTCGTGCCTGTCGATCGCCAATTCTATTATCGCTTAATAAAATTTCCCCTCCCCTCGGGTTAAGCATATATGAAAATATATTAATTCCGAGGTAGAGCGAATTAGATATTAAAGGACATTTGTAGTTCGATATATGTATATGAATCACGGTAATGTGATAGACTTATATATATAAATATATATATATATATATATATATATATATACTATATATATATACATATATATATATAAAGAACGCAACCCAAGCATGACAATAGGCCTAGTGCTCGATTATCAAAACAGGCCTTCTGATTCCTGACTAGATAAAATGGTCCTGAGGAGGAGAGAGAGAGAGAGAGGATGACAGACCGAACGAGAGAGAGAGGAGGGATGAGAGAGAGAGAGAGAGAGATAACAACCTAACAGGAGATACTCGAATTTAAATAATGCTCGCCAAGTATATTCACACTCCGGATCGTATAGACAAGAATAGTCCTCACTTATGCACTGAAAAAACAAAAAAATGTTGGAGACCCACGAAAATACTTGTTTGATGCGACCCTGAACGCAATTAATTCCACATGCAAAAATTTGCACAATTTAGAAATTCGATGAAATTATTAATTAACAGGCTGGAAAATATGCTTCCTTGATTATTGAAATAGGCCTAACCATGTAGCCAATGCTAAACGCGCATATAACTTGGATTTCGTTTTTTTTTTTTTTTTTTTTGTCAAACCAACTTGTGTCTTATTTATATTTATTTAATCAGTTGCTAAACTTCTTTGTGCTTTATCAAAATAAATCATAATGACTTTCAATATAACGCTATAAAAGTAGAAAGTTAATTTACAAATCATATTAAACCAATGCTTATGCACTCGGTTCCTGCTGCCACTCAATGGTGATCACTCGGTATCACATATTGAGAGCCGGGGATGTTTCCACGGGGAAATTCTTTTTCTTTTCTTCTAATAAATAATTATTGGACTAATACTGACCATTCACTGCGGAAATACCTTCTGTGGTTCTACAGTTAATCACTAATACGTATTATCAGATGAAGAGGATGACAATAATTGGAATAAAATATACTAACTGGCAACCCCACGAGAGTTTCTAAAGAAGTACGATTAATTTTGAAATTTGTAGCCTCACCTTTGACGCTTCCTGTACAAAGATTCTCGACTAGTGAAAGTGAGGACCAGGGAAACAAATCAAATAAAAACTCCTGTTGAGAAAAACCCAAAATGCGGCTGTAAAGAAGTAAAAAATCACTTGAGACAATAAATTCCAGTAGCCAAAGCTTACTAGCAGGATTTAGTATATCTGGCTTCTAAACAAAATAAGTACTAAAATATCAACAGCGAGAGCAACTGTGAAATGACAATTAGTGAGACAATTTTTTAAAGGAGGTGAGAAGGAAGCTTCGTCCACTCTCAAGTATAATGCGCCATACTTCTGCAGCACCTCCCACTTATCACGACCCCCTTTCGAAACTCATTACAGGACGCGTCAAAAGAGATCATCTTATTGGCTTTATTTTCAAATTTCCTTGAACATCGGAGGAGCATTTTATCATCTTAATTAAATCATAGTTCCCGGAATCCAGAGATGATGTCTTCGACCATTAATTCTGAGTGAGATAAATTCTCTCTGGAGGTAAAACAATGATGTCTTTCGATTCCACCCCTGGAAAATAAAATGGTTCCCTCGATGTGCTCTCTCTCTCTCTCTCTCTCTATCTCTCTCTCTCTCTCTCACTATTTAACCCACAAATCCACCCCAACAAATCACAATTACCTAAGGTTATTCAATCAGATCCAGAATGATAAAAATAAGACTTTATTTGCAAAGAGTAAATGATTAACTAGATAAGTCAAATTCTGAAGCTGTACCATAAAACATGAAGAGAAAACTCAAATGATTCGCCAACCAAGAAAATGAGAACTCAAAAAGAAACCCAAATAATAAGACTGGGGATTGGACAGAAACCCGTCCACATCTCTTTCTCTCCAACAGTCAAAGATTTACAATTCATATAAATTCTCCCAATTAAACTACTCAGTCAAAAGTCATTAGTCGCCCCCCCCTCCCCCTCAAATAGCACCACTGCATGAGGTGGATTGCCAGATCCATCTGAGAAAGAATAAGTTGCAAATAAAATCAAAATAATAATAATCAATTCTCCTGCAGCAAAAGTCACATATGAAAGATAACACCTCTGAAACAAATGTTTGAGATGCAAAAAGAGAAAGATGCACTTGGGCATTGCCCATTGAAGCAGCAAATGAAAAAAAGACAAGTCCGCACCGACTCCGACAGCGACCTCCAAGTATAGTGCCCAGATATCCCTCATCTGCCATATCATAGAGTGGAAGAGTTACCTACGCACTCATGTACATACAGTTAATAGTCTCGCCCATGAAATCTGGCCAAAACCAGATCGGAAGTGTACCTACTTCCGCCCATGAACAAACACACGCGACCTCCATGCCCTTGGTCGCGGATGCATGACTGGTAAAAATTTTCCGATACAACAGAATTCCATCTCATAAAAGGATCCCATAAAAACACCAACATATAGAAAGTAATCACTATATTTCAGAGGCTGCTGCTGTCTCTCTCTTCAGGTAAGTAAGGAATGAGATATAATAACGCCTTTTATTAGATATACATACATACATACATACAAACATACATACATCCACCCAGACTTAAAGATATAAACCACTGCTTGAGAATAAACCATCTGTTTAAATATCTAGACATTGCAGCGCAAGAGTCAAGCAGCGTAAAACCAGTAAAACGGATAATATTCAAACGTTGAATGAAAAAATCTGAGGTTAACTGCATCCGGCTCCGGTATACTTCTTGCACAACAGTTTTGTTTCTCCTTCGAAAAAGCCAAACTCAATTTGTTGGCCCCTGCCTCCCCGGCGGCCCGGCGCCCCCCACAACCCCCCCCCCCCACCCCCCCCCCCCCCCCCCGTCCCTCTCTCTCTTTTTATAGCTTCTCATGCAAATAGGCTTTTAGAATGAGTCAAATGGTACACAAGAAAGCATATATATGAACCGTGTTTGGGAAATATAACAAAAATAGAGCAATCAATAAATGAAATCAGAGTCTTATTAAGTCAAAACTAAATTTTGTAAAATGCTTTTTGAAGATGTGTGACAGGATCAACTGAATACCAAGAATTTGTGCTTAGTTTACAGAATATATTAACATCAACTGCGAGAAACTGAAAGATATCAGCTGCCTGTCCTTAGTATTCGATGGTAGTTTTGGGGCTTATTTTTATCCTCGTGGTCAAGTACTACAGGTAAGAACTGGCCCTGTTTTGACCTCAGCTATTTTGAAATCAATCTTCTCTTTCTTTCTGTAACCAATGACTGCCTGAGCGAATTGCTTCAACTCTATTACGACGAAAATATAATGAACACCATATTCCTGGGAATCTTGAATTCCAAGTCAGTGGTTCCAGCGGCTTGTCCCATATGAAGAGGGCTCATCTTGTTAATAATAATAATAATAGTAATAATAATAATAATAACATGACAAAGACCTAATGGTGATTATATGAATAAGGAAAACAGAAGTACTTATTGCATATTAAGTATTCTCTCTCTCTCTCTGCCATTAACGCAGTTATAGATACTTCCTCTGTTCAATCAGTGTAGTTCACATCGTAACTTTATCTTATGATAGGAAAACACCAGATAACAAACGCTTTCATATTGTGGAAGACCAAATCTTATTTTGAACGAGATTTCGTGCCAGTACTCAGATCTGACGTTTAACACTGGATTGTCTATATTTGCCTAAACCGAAAAAAATTAAGCTCTGTTGAAATTCAGTATCAGCATAATTTTCATTGTAGGGAGCACATGCAGTGTTTAGGTAGGTTTGTAATAATTTCCTTAAGATTGCAGAAGACGGAGCAAATCCATTGCGTATTTGGTTATGCAACCACGTTAATTAGATGAGTAACCAGGTATCAACAGAATTATCATCGTTGCATATTATAAAATGACATAAATTTAACAAGTAGGTTCCAGTATACCTATAATGTCAATCACGTATTTAGTAATTTATTATAGAATGGACAGATACATTTCAGATAATGCTAGCTGTCTCCAGCTCATAAAACTACATTTTTAAAATGTGCAAAAATTAAAATTCTAATTCAATTTTATCATTGGGTTCTCGTATTGATAAGGCGGCCTCGTGGCCACTACCTAGTCCTTTCTGTAGAGAGGGAATTTCAAATGTTTTTGCTCAAAATAGAGGAGCTGACGCCATCTTTTGGATGGACGACAGCATTTTGATACGTGTTGGAGTAAGCGTCTCAGATATTTGTTATATTTCTTAATTTCTCGTTAACTAGGGACTTAATGCCTCGGAATTACTAGAGTAGGGGTTTGTCAGAATACCGGTCCCTTACATGCAAAAAATGTTAACTTAGCAAAAGGTAAATAAAAAGTTTACAATCTGAAGTGAAGATCAGTTTCACCTACACCGAAAAGGCCTTTGTCCAGCTGAACGCCACGTAGAGCCAGAAATACCAATAAAAGAGTAAGAATTGGCTTCTTATTACTGAGAATTATACACATATTATAAGGTTAATTAAAAGTGTAAGAGGGTAGGCATAATTATTTAATAGTTTTAGCATGTTGAATAACACGTAAAGTGGAACATTTACGTTTTTCTCTTCGTCTAAACCCTGGCAAGTTGGCTATTCTGACTGCAACGCATTTAGGGTATGTAAGCAATACCAACAAAAAAGTTAGAATTTCGTGTTGTCATTGAGAAGTATACAACGATTTGCAGGACAATTAAGAAGTATAAGAGACAAGCTACAATAATTTATTATTTTCACTTGTTAAATAACACATAAGGCGGTTCATTGACGGCTAATTCCTGCTGTAAAATCTAGTAGGTTGGCAATTCCGACTGCACCGTCTCCAAGGAGGGAAAGCAACCCGGTTCTTCTGACGTTTGACGTTGACCGGATGTTTACTGGAAGCACAGAATGATATTACATTCCAGCTTTTTTAAATTGCGTATCCACTGGGATACGCAATTTAAAAAAGCCAATGAATGAACAAATGACAACATTTAACCAAAAGGTAGCTACATCAGGCAGGACATACCAATATTTACGAGGATTAAAACCTAAAGAACACCACGCAAGGCTGCACTTATGTCATTATCTCATTAGCTCGTCCTGATAGCAGCGTCTTCCAAAGATATTAGTCTGTGCATAGCAGGATAAGGACTGCTGTGGTATGAAATTTTATCAGACATAAATTTCGTAGCACTGAAATTTACTCTTGACCTTTTAAATAAACATAAAAATGATGATAGCTCCTATACTATGAATGAAAACATAAATGTTGATTTTGAATGAAAATCGTTTTTAAGCGCTTTCATTTTTCCGACTCAGCGCTGAATAAGTTGTACTTCAAGGAATTCTGTTACACGATCTGTCGGTATCAGGACAGACTTCAACACATCGGAATAGTGACATGGGTATTGTTATTTAAACCAACATATCCTCCCGAGCCCCGTACAAAATTATATCTCGGCAACTTAAATCTTCATTACAGCGTAATGAAAGTGGTCCTTTGGTTTATAATAAGAAAAATGCCTCGTAGACCAAACTCAGTAAATGACCTATGCTAGTTATTATAAACATGAATTTATTTTCATTATCTCGGCAAAATCTATTGAGTAAACATCGTTGTAGAAAACCGTTCAAGTTCTGGGGATATTCGTCTGACACGGCATCCCTCATTCAATCAAGAGGGCAAAACATATGACATCTTTCCATCCATTTTCCTATTAATGAAAATCTCGACTTTCGATCGATCGCCCACAACAGGGATTCCCAGTCTCTTCAGCTCATCGACTCCTGACGAAGTTTCACATAATGCATCGACACCAAAAACATTTAAGTGAAAAAAAGATATTACGAAAAAGGAAAAGTCATACCGACATATTTTTAGAAAATAAATAGTATGAGGAACTTTGGAAGTAGTGTATTAGTAGTTGTGAAATGCTTATAAGGGAATGAGACCTAAGAAAATAAAAGGACATCTTTAACATTCCAGATAAAATCTACCTTTTTCTGAACTTGTAATCGATAATGTGAAGGTTCGCCCGATGGCCTTAGCAAGGGCTTAGCTGGTGCTGGTGGGAGATGGCTGAGTTTTAGGTGTAAGACGCCCTGATCTTCCGGGTTTATTTTGCCCTCTCATTCATTGTTAGAATTGCATTTGCATGTCCTAAAAAAGCTTTACTTATGCATGCACAAAGCTACGTAATATTTGATACATACACTCAACGAACGTTATTTTATGTGTTGCTGTATGTTGACTTAACCTTTTTTCTTTACTCTCTGTGTGGCTAGTCAGTATTTGAGGATTTTCCTTTGGACGGCATCACTCAAATTTATGAAAATTCCTAGTTTACTTCCTCCATTAGATATCAGTGATCTTGAATTTCCAATTCTTGAGAATTTTTCCAAGAAATTGTAGAGAAATCTCTTTTCATTTTCACGGGTATATAGTTACAAATGACAAATAAAACCTCATATTTAAAATGATTTAGTGGAAGAGAAATGGACAGCTGGTTTTGGTATGAAAACGTTTAAAATGGAAACTTTTTTAGAACTGAATGCTAGGAAAGTTCCATCTGTAGAAGTCAGTGGCCCATTCATTTCAGTATCCTTAGCATGCACGTACCTCAAGAAAACTGAAAACAAAAATAAATATAATAAAAAAAGAAAATGTTAGAGTGCTTCACCTTCACACATAGAGCTCCTGACTTGCCTTTTGAAGGAAAGTAGTAGTGGATTCAGTCAGAAGACACAACGAAGAAAGGGGAGAAAGCAAGAGACAGAAGGTCCAACCAAACATCACCGAATATCTGAGTTCCAGAGAGGAGGTTCAGGTATAAAGTCATGAATGGCATAGAGATTAACACTCACTTAACTTTTGAGCCTCCTTGTGACCCATATGCTTACAAGACACTGCTAGAGCTTGGCACAACATTCATCCTCACGTACGTTGAGTCTTTAGGATGTTGTCCGCAGACGCAATGATCTCTCTCTCTCTCTCTCTCTCTTGCTTCTGCTGTTCATTAGAGATTTTTAAACCTTTAGATGGATGAGAGAAGATCCTTTCGATATAAGAGACGCAGCTCACATTTCCACTGGAACTTGACGTTGAATGAATATTGTTTTGTGGGAAAAACTAATATTATTTCATTTAGCTGCTTATTTATTTATTCATTTATTTTTTTTTATTTATTTTGGTCTATCACAGTCCTCCAATTCGACTGGGTGGTATTTATAGTGTGGGGTTGCGGGTTGCATCCTGCCTTCTTAGGAGTCCATCACTTTTCTTACTATGTGCGCCGTTTCTAGGATCACACTCTTCTGCATGAGCCCTGGAGCTGTTTCAGCCTCTAGTTTTTCTAGATTCCTTTTCAGGGATCTTAGGATCGTGCCTAGTGTTCCTATGATTATGGGTACAATTTCCACTGGCATATCCCATATCCTTCTTATTTCTATTTTCAGGTCTTGATACTATCCCAGTTTTTCCCTGGATTTCTTTCTCTTCTTAACTCTGGTGTCCCATGGTATTGTGACATCAATGAGTGAGGCTTCCTTCTTGATTTGTCAATCAACGTCACGTCTGGTTCTATGTTTGCACGTATCAACCCTATTCGGTACGGATTACCATAGTCCCAGAGGATCTTTGCCTGATCGTTTTCTATCACTCCAGGTTGGTGCTCGTACCACTTATTACTGCAAGGTAGCTGATGTTTCTTGCACAGGCTCCAGTGGAGGGCTTTTGCCACTGAATCATGCCTCTTTTTGTTATGGTTCTGTGGTTATGGTCTCGTTTTTCATATTGCACTTCCTGCATATGGGTGAGATGTTATTTCCGTCTGTCGTTCTTTGAACAGATGGTTCTTAGGGCCTGATCTCATGCCGGATTTAGCAATCATTCTGTTTCTCTTATTATTATTATTATTATTATTATTATTATTATTATTATTATTTGAAAGTTAATACATAATTGTGTTATAATCCGGAAAAAATGAACTTATGGAACAAGCTTTTTCGGATTAATATTATTGTAGACGGATCAAAAGGCCAATGCAGGAGATATGTACATAAACACTGAAATATGAAATACGCATTTTACATTTCAAAATCTTGGAATTTAAAAACCTCATTACATATTTTAAGTCGACAAATAATCGTTTTCAAACAATTCTACCGAAACAAAAAATTTAATATGGCATAAAAGAATAAATAAAGAAATGACATGGGAAAAATAAAAAAGAATACAGCATCGTTACTCACAGATAACATGTATACAGGATATGCCTATGTATAGAAAGGCGTCCCGTTGGAGGTTATACCCTGCGATGTTATACGCAAGTATCTGTTGGTCTACTTCCCATTCTCCTCGGAGTGACATCGATGCAGAGAGAGTTTCTAAGTTCCCATTAGTATCTTCTTTGAGTATAGAGGTGAAGACTCAAACTCGGAGTTGTCAAACTTAACATCTATTTGGAAACTACATCTCTGGAGTAGAGGAAGAAGTGATTTCAGAGAACTGGTCTCGATGAAGGGAAGTAGAGATCTACGTTATAAAGTCTTTTACAAAGATAGTAGAACAAAGCTTATCTCAGCATACATAACATACAGACAGACGAACATGTGACTAGGAAGTCACGTGTTGTCTCTGCGGGTGATAGGTCACCATCTTCTCAGAGGAAGGCACTGTGGCCTGTTTTACAAGACAATGCTTTATATTACTACAGGCAAATGCAAACCAGGGCGTCGCAGATACAACGCGGCAGCGTCTAGCTTGAGTCCTATTTATTAGCTCATATCACTTTTAATGTGATTATTACACATGAAGAACACAAAGCTGCCATAATACGAAACACCAACAGGCAAGAGCTAAACATAAGACCATCATCTACGACCAGAGAGAGAGAGAGAGAGAGAGAGAGAGAGAGAGAGAGAGAGAGAGAGAGAGAGGAGGAGGAGGAGGAGGAGGAGGAGAAAGAAGCTGTAACATCTAGGATAAAAATTTGCCAAGAAAAGGGAGCTTTTTGAACTCAACAAATCGTATTGTCACGAAATCCTCCGGGTTACTTGAAGGATGTGCAGAACCCACCTGTTGCAGAGGAAAGTGGGTGATTGTGGACCGTTTGTGTCTGGGGCCATAGAAGAGGAAAGTGTCTCCTCTTAATTTAGCCAGCTGACAGGTCACGCTTTTATGCTTCCTTGCGTCGTGAAACCACGGAAGGCCTTTCCCAATGACGGGAGGAAGTTTGTGTAATATTCAAGTATTTTTGCCGTTTATGCTGGTGTATGTGGATATATTATGTATGTGCTATATGTATGTATGTATGTGGCATATATATATATATATATATATATATATATATATATAATATATATATATATATATATAATATATATATATATATATATATATATATATATATATATATATATATGTGTGTGTGTGTGTGTGTGTGTGTGTGTGTGTGTGTACGAATACTTGTGAATAAATATATAATATATATATATATATTATATATACTATATATATATATATATATATATATATGAAAATTAGCATACAGCATACTGAGCTTTTCCGTATAGTCTTTGTACTTAATGCAACTGATACCAAGAAACGTTTATATATATATAAGATTATATATATATATATATAATATATAGATATAATATATATATAGATTAGTACATTATATAATATATATATATAATATATAATATTATATATAATATATTATACATATATATATATATATAGTACTATATATATATATATATATATAATATATATATATAGATATATTATTTTCTATATATAATATATATATATATTATTTTTTTTATATATATATATATAATATATATCTATATTAATAGATATATATATATATATCTATATATATAAAACATATATATAGATATATATATATTACATATATATATAGTATATATATATATAGATATATATATATATATATATATGATATATATCTATATATATATATATATATATCTCTATATATATCTCTATAGATAATATCTCTCTATATTGTCGTTATTATATAGTAATATAGATCATCTATATACTCTGATATCTAAATTATATATCTAATATTAATATATAATATTATATTAGATATATTAATATAATATATATAGATATATATATATCATCTATATATTATATATATATAATAATAATAGTATATATATATATATTAAATAAAAAAAGATTGCTAATAAAATCATCAAAGTGTGATATTTTGCAAACCACAGTTTCACTGAACAGACATCTCCAGTCCGTTGAGGAAAACAATAGTTTCCGAAGTATGCCGATGCAAATCAGCCCTCTTCTGGGTTTTCATGGGCAACCTTATTAAATATATATAATAGTGTTTTTTTTTTCATTCCGTTCCGAATTTATTCCTAGTAATGTTAAAGTAAAAAATAGCATCATCATAGGTATATTTTGTAATTAAGATGCTAACACCGACTCATTCCTATTACCTATCTGAGTGACATTGCCTGCATTTTCTTTGACATTAAGTCCTTACCGTTGCTCTAGATACAATGGGAAACAGTATTTCCTTTACAGTTCCTCCGTTCATATTCCCTTTCTTCCATCTTGCTCTCCACCCTCTCCTATAAATTGTTTCGCAGTGTAACTGCTTTGAGGTTTTGCTCCGATTACACCTTTTATACCTTCTTACTCTCAATTTCCTTATCAACAATGAAAGCCCTCATAGGTCCCAGCGTGTGTTCTTCGGCCTAAATTTTAAATTCTATTCCGTTCCAATGATAAACCAAGCGCCTCAGTGGCGTGTTCGGTATGGTCTTGACCTGCCACCTTGGTGGCCGCGAGTTCGATTACCGGGCATTCCATTGAGGTGTAAGAGATGTGTATTTCTGGTGATAGAAGTTCACTCCCGACGTGGTTCGGAAGTCACGTCAAGCCGTTGGTCCCGTTGCTGAATAACCACTGGTTCCATGCAACGTAAAAACACCATACAAACAAACAATAGTAACCCAAAGATTTTGACCTTTCGACTGTACTTATTGATACTTGGGGCTTAATAATTGCGAATATAAAGAGGTCAAGCATAGTATGTAAGGGACATAAACTTCTGATTTTTATCTAACCAGATCCTTCATTTCCTGAGAGGAAAATATCGTTTCTAGTCTGTTCTTGGCTCTCCATTTTTATTTTGGCTGTCGAATTTTTTGTTTGTTCCGGGACCCGGAAGTTGAAAAATATTTATAGAAAGGTTTCTTTTTACCCGGAGGATTCTACGGGACAATCCGTTCCGGCGCCCATCATCAAAAGGTTTCTTTCTACCCGGAGGATTCGACGGGACAATCCGTTCTGGCGCCCATCATCAATTCAGGTTCTCTGCTTCTGCAGCCTTTTTTTCGGTCTACTTATTTTTAGGGTCTTCAAGATGCAAAGCTTTCTTTGTGATAAGAGAAGATGTATTTACCGAGCGCTTTATTCCATGCGCTTTGTATGTATTTATGTATTTGTTTATTTATTTATTTACTTATTTATTTATTTATAATTTGCTAACCGAGTCGCGATTTATTTGGCGGATGCTGACCTGGGCTAGAAATAGGATGGTCTGGCTTATCTTGTGCTTTAAATTATGTTATTTAATACTTGGTAAATTATGGGTTATGTATGTTGTTTCTTCCTCCTAGGTTGTTCTGCACTATGTTCTGTTTTCATCATCACTTAGATACAATAGTTAATCTAAGATAAGTTATGTGCAGTTGCATCCTATAATATGTGAAGTGCATTTCTGAACTTCCGTGATGCTCAGTTGTTCCTTGTTCAGGACTTTATCCCCCGAAGACTCAATCTGTTATACAGAAAAAATGTGCGGGTACATATCTTGATTTATTTATTTACAATAAGATTCTAGTACGAAGTATCCTAAAATACCCGGTAAAATGAGATAGCATATACATATATGTACATAGAAGCAAACGCTTATTTGTATGTCACCGCCAACGGCTCATGAATGAGGGTTGTTGGTGGTTGTTAGTGGTTTAGATTTAGCTGCCATTGCGTCAGCACAGATCCCTGCCAGGACTCGTTAAACGGATTGTGAGGCCTGGTGAAAACATATAGCCTTTCAAAGAAGGGATTAGACTCTTTCGGTTATAAAAACACACACACACACACACACACATATGACTACATTCCAGCATAGACTTCACCTCTGCATCCAGATATACGCCATGAAATCACCGTGAGGCGATTGCGATGAAGTCCAAGTCTTGGATAAAGTTATTTACTACAAAGGAATCGAAGTTATGTGGGGAAATCGCTCGGCAGTGGACAGGAAGATGGAAAATAATGAAAATGGTGTGATTTTACCTTTATAAAGTGAATTGAATCATAAGTTTTGCCCTTTATCTGGATGGTAAAAGCAAATATAAAAAGAAAAAATGAATAGAAGTAATAAGGGAATAAATATTCAGTGGTTGATTATCTGCGATAGTCTTTTGCTCAAGTGGTGGAAACTTTGAAATAACACGAAAGAAATGTTTGAAAGCGTCCTTAAGAAAGTGAAAATGATACGTGGCCCATATTAATAGTGATTCATACAAGAGGATCTTGATTATTCGGACGGTTTTAAAGGAAAACTATTTTTAAAATGGCGAATATTACTTTTCAATGAACAGTTAAACTGTACGAAATATGTGAAAGGGGAAAACAATATATTTCATGACCTTTAGAAAAACCTCGCACATGAACAGCAGAAACTCAAAAAAATAATTTTTGACAAAAAGAAACCGTTAGGGTAAGTAAGTAAGGCCTTTCGTAGAAAATTGGCTCCAATAGCAGAGGCCACCTACAAATGGAGAAATACGAGGTTCCCGGGAATGATGCGATAAAGATTTAATTTGCCCATTTTTTTTTTTTAATAATATTAGCAATCTGTTCTGAAACCGTTATCCAGCGATGCTCAAAAATGTGTTCCATAGTTTCCGTATGATACTTTATTCCAATTCTCTTGATCTTTTTCTTGTTATTCTCGTTACATTTTGCGTTGTATTCTGTATGTTCGTTGTAATAACACTACACACACATATATATCATAAAGATAAGATTCTTTCTCTGTTTCTGTCTGTAAACCCTTGTTTTATTTGTTTGCGTGTGTGTGTGTATGTGTGTGTATGTGTGTGTGTGAGAGAGAGAGAAAGAGAGAGAGAGAGAGAGAGGCAACCCTTTCACTCCATTTTTCAGTTTTCTGTTCAACTAATTTTCCTTGTCCTCTTATGATCATTATTGGTAGGCACAAGAACGGCCGTACCAAAGCAAACACATATTATTATGATTCTTTATCAAGGCGAGTTTCTCTCCCTCTCGCTCTCTCTCTCTCTCTATCTCTCTCTCTCACACACACACAAAAGACATCCGGTCTATAGGCCTCCAATTTAACCTCTCCATTGGGAACTTGGAAACGTCGCGGTCAGAATTGGGACATTGCTATTATCTTCGATGGGCAATGTTCGTGTTATTCTCTCTCTCTCTCTCTCTCTCTCTCTCTCTCTCTCTCTCTCTCTCTATATATATATATATATATATATTCTATATATATATATATATATATATATATATAATATATATATATATATATATTTTATTCAAGAAAAAGAAAATTTAAAAAGGAGGAAGAATATTTCCGTTTCCTTGACTTCGATTACCGGGAACGCAAGAGATGTCCCAGAGTAGCATCACCACTTCTCCTCCTCTTCAGAAAACTTTTTTTTTCTTCTATCTGCATTTTTTCTCGTCTCGGGAGTTTTTACTTCATTGTTTTTTAAACCTTAGATATGGTTTCTATGGTTATGTTCATTTATATGGTTGAAAATAGCTGAGTTCTGTTGTCCATACCTAACTGACCGTTTGTGTTGTATTAACCTCTGGGGAAGTGATTTTCCTGTAAATCGGATGTAAGATTGGTCACAGTCCTGGCATGGGATTTCGTAAACTCTTGTGTCCTTGGGGGATGTCTTTTGTTGGACGTTAATCAGGGATTTGGCTAAGGTGTTTGGGTAAGTAAATGCAAAAGGGTTAGATTTTCCGAGGGTCTGAGTCACCGTCTTAATCCTGACCAGGTGAGGAATTTTTATTTTGTCGTTGGGTGTATCTCTGGTCTTGTCTTTACGGGGTCGGTAGAAAATTTAGTTTGCTTTGTGAATTGCTTTTTCAATTATATGGTCAGGATACTTTAAAGACGAAAGTTGCTTACGAATTAGTTCAAATTCTTTTTCCAGGAAATCTGGGGAACAAATTCGTAAGGCTCTTAAGAATAGGTTGCTGGCTACACCTATCTTGTCGTGATAGCTAAAGTAGTGAATGTATGAAAGTGATAACGTTGGTTTTCTGTACATGGTAAATTTGTATTCTGTCGTGTCTCTGATTATTAAAACATCAAGCAAAGGAATATTGTTGTCTGTTTCCCATTCAACTTTAAATTTAATGCTGGGCACTAATGCATTTAATTTGGAAAGGAATTTATTAAGATTGCCCCTATTATCCCAAAATGTTAGAATATCATCTACATATCTCATCCACAGCATGTTTTTGGGTTTTATTGCATTTATTACTGTAGTTTCAAAGTATTCCATGTAAAGATTGGCTAAAACAGGACTTAAAGGACTATCCATACAACACCCGAATTTTTGCTTATAGAATGATTCCCCGAATGAAAATACGTTATTAGATGCACATAATTCAACTAACTTTATTATTTTGTCAAGCGCCAATGGGAAATGATCTGAATAGGGGGATAATTTTTCCCTCAAAAACTGAAGAACGTAATGTACTGGTACTTTTGTGAATAAGGAATCTACGTCAAGGCTTAAAAGTTTTATGTTGTGAAGTGGTATCTGTGCTTCTCTGAATTTGTGACAAAAATCTTCCGAATGTTTGATGTGACTGGGAGAAAAAGTGCCTAAAAAGGGGGAAAGGAATACAGCCAACCATTTAGAAATTTTGCAATTGAAAGCTCTGGTACATGAAACGATGGGTCTGAATGGAAGAGTGTCTTTGTGAGTTTTGGGAAGGCCATAAAAGCAGGGTAGTTTAGGATTAATTACTTTAAATTTCTCTAATATTTCAATACCCTTTTTGTCTGGGCCAATTAATCTTACTTTCCGAAAAAATTCTGTGGGGACGTTTTGGAAGGGATTCTTCGTCAGTTTGTCGTAAGTGTTTGTGTCGCTAAGGAGTTGATTGATTTTGTCGAGGTAGAAGTCTTTGTCCATGATTACGATTTTGCCGTCTTTGTCTGATCTACTTATTACAACGTCTAACTTTTTAGCGAGCGGATGGCTATCATAAATCTACGGGGAACAGGATATTTCTTATTTAGGTCAGTTAAAGCATTTAGTAACACTCCTTTTAAACATATCTCTTCACGGCTGTAGCTTTTGTCCGATATGAATTTATCAAAAGCCACTATGAAGTCTAGGTTGTTTTTGCGGTCTGGCATAAGGGCAAAGGATAAGCCTAGATTTAAAACTAAAAGTATAATTTATAGCAGCAACTGCCGGTACAAGAGTCAAATGATGGAATCGGCCTTAAAGGAAGATTATCAGCGGGGGTGACCTAAATTGGCTTACCTGTGGATGGATCTCTTGGTATAAATACCACCTTTTCTGTAAACTTTTCTAATTCATATACCTGAAGAGAGAGACAACAGTCTCTGAAATATAGTATTTTTCTCTCTATATTTTGGTGTTTTTGTGGGCTCCTCTTATTAGATGGAATTCTGTTGTAACAAAATTAAAATACAATCATATATATATATATATATATATATATATATATATATATATATTATATATATATATATATATTCAAAATATGAATTTCCTTTCTTACTGTAATATAACCGCGTTCTATGAAAATTGTAAGACCCCAAAAAGAAGTTAATCAGTCGTGCTCTTCGTTTAGTGCTCGTTAGTGTCCACTTTGGTAGAATGTAGTGGAGGAATTCGCTGGAGCACTTGCTTCAAACTGAGTATCAAATTCTCTGTTACTGGTGATGGCGGATTCCCGAATCATCTTTTTGTACGGCAGTTACTTCTGAAATACAACTTAGTCTCACCCAGATCTATAGTATGAGCAGCCTCCCTCATGTGTATGAAAATCCCCCCCGAGCTCTCTGATTCATATCTTACTTATCGTTTATGGTGCGTTATCTTCGTGATATGGCACTGCCAGTTTCCCCGACATAAGTTTCATTGCAGTTATTGCGTGGTATTTAGGAAGCATAAGCTCATTTTTATTTAAATAATATACCCCGCCGATCAAACTACTTGTGGTTTTATGATAGGGAAAATAAAAATAAGCTTTTTGTCAGATGTGAGGTGTTCAGTTACTTTATGTTGCCATCATGAGGGTATTTATATAAACCTTTGTGAAATTGGCCTAAGCTTTTCATCTTTGTTCAATTGATATTAGGCAGATTTGCTAGGCAGATGGAAACTATTTTGAGTCTGGGAAAGTGTTCTTTGATTGGAGGAAAATAAAAAAAAAACATTCCACAAACAAATATCAGAATCAGCGGCCGATTCTGCAAGAGCTTTAGTTCTGTCAACTCTTTTACTAAGCAGATGCTTTCATAATTATGTGTTTACTGAGATGTTCAAGCGCTTCGTTTATACAGTTAGAATAATAATAATAATAATAATAATAATAATAATAATAATAATAATAATAATAATAATAGTAATAATAATAATAATAATAATAATAGAAGTGATGGACTCCTAAGGAGGCAGGATGCAACCCGGAACCCCACAATATAAATACCACCCAGTCGAATTAGAGGACTGTGATAGAGCAAAAAAGAAAAAAATAATAGTAATAATAATAATAATCTTTATTTTCGTGGCCTCAACCGTTTTGTATTAGCACCATCTTTACAATATTCTTCTCAGTTATTTTATATGCGATTGGTTTGATTCATAACACAGATGACAAGAAAATAGAAAACAGGATAGATTATTTTCTGAATGAAGCCTCAAGGCAACAAAGTATTGTAAGATATTTTTTTTTCTTTCCGTTTAAATTGTATCTGCTGGATGTCGCGTCAGGAACAGAGTAATCGTTTGTTCAAACAGCTGTCTGTTTCAAGTGACAGTTGGAAGGGCAGAATGACAGATAGAGAAAGACGATGAAAAGATGACCGTTGTTAATCTCTGGGGAGGAAGAGGAGAGAGATTTTGTAAACATTTGCAGCGAGCTGAAGTGAATAAATTATGTATCCGGTGTTTCGTAAGTATTAGGTGACTTCGACTGATGAGAGAGAGAGAGAGAGAGAGAGAGAGAGAGAGAGAATTAAAATAATGACAAATTGAGGGAGCGAAACAGAGGCACAGAGAGACAGAGGAGATAATGACTTACTTTAGAGAGAGAGTGAGAGATCACAATAATGATGTTTTGTGTGTGTGCGTGTGTGTGTGTGTGTGTGTGAGAGAGAGAGAGAGAGAGAGAGAGAGAGAGAGAGAGAGAGAGAGAGAGAGAGAGAAATAATGAATATTTTGTGTGTGAGAGAGAGATAATGATTTTAGAGAGGGAGTGAGTGAGAGATCAAAATGATTACATTTTGAGAGAGAGAGAGAGAGAGAGAGAGAGAGAGAGAGAGAGAGAGAGAGAGAGAGAGATCAAAATAATGACATTTTTAGAGAGAGAAGATATCAAAATATTAACATTTATGACACCGATTATGCTAATGAAAGAAAGGAGCCTCTGAAAGCTTGTATGATAAATGACTTTCTTCCCAGAGTTCGTCATAATCATCCAGTAATGATGAAATTTGAGGCTCTGTTAATTAACTTTCGGAATCTCTGACCTTTGACAGCAAAGTGATCCTTCTCTTCGCCTGACGAATAAGAAGAAAATAATGGGAAAAGATGATTCATTTTTTCCTCCAAGTTTGGGAGAAGTTTGTTTACTGTGAGGTGATGGTTCAGGGGTTGGAAATTCTTGATTTTGAACTGGAAATCTGAAAGGTACAGAACAAAAAACGAAATTAAAGACATCGAGACAGAAAAAACAGATAGCTACTGCTACCATTCTTAGTTTTTTAAGAAAGAGAGAGAGAGAGAGAGAGAGACTTGGGGACTGTGATTTTGTAATAAATTGTAGGTTTATAAAGGTTATATTTAGTAGCAATTTTTACTGTCGTATGAGAGAGAGAGAGAGAGATAGAGAGAGAGAATGTGGGTGGGGTAAATTAATAATAAATTACAGCAAGAGTTACAGTGACTAAAAAAAGTTTATGAAAAACTATTGCGTAGCAGTTTTTATTATTGTATGACAGAGAGAGAGAGAGAGAGAGAGAGAGAGAGAGAGAGAGAGAGAGAGAGAGAGAGAGAGAGAGCAATTTTATGAAGAGAAGGAGAGAGAGAGACCGTTATTTAGGTGATCGTCTTTGGACATGGGCGTGATAGAGAGAAGGAGAGAGTTGGAGAAAATATCAGTATATTTCGTGGAGGGTTTACACTCTCGTAAAGGGATAATAACTCTAAATCAAGAAATATTGGCCTAGTTAAAAAAAAAAAAAAACTAATATGAACATCCAGCCGTCTTACAAACGAAATATCCCATTTTGCAGATCATAATCAACAAATCTTACCATTAAATACTTGCATTGGAATGTAAGTCTAAGCTCTAAGTGAAGGACTGTGAATCCTGCTATAATTGAAGCTATTATCGAAACAGTTGGCGCAAATGTTAATGGATTTTCACTAAAGCTTTACTGGTAGAGATTGTTAGTTAAGACCAGCAACAGGTGAGATCAGAAGGGCTTGAGAGGATGGTGTTTTATTGCAGTAGTTTACTGATTCTTACTTATATATGATTTTATTGAATGGTTGTATGATTTGTCTGAAAATAGTATGAAGGGTGATTATGTTAGGTTAAACAATATATATATATATATATTATTATATATATAGATAGTATATATATATATATATATATATATATATATATATATATACAAACGCACACACACATATACTCATATACATACATTGGTGGCCCCTTGGCTTTTGTTTTGAGAAAGGGGAATTCATCCGGAGCGGGAGTAAGGAATTATGTATATTCATATATATATATATATATATATATATATATATATATATATATATATATATATATGCGTGTGTGTGTGTGTGTGTGTGTGTGTGTGTGTTTAGTTCGGCAATTTCTGTGAAAGTCAGTAGCATGGAATGGGAGGCTGCTTCCTTTTTTAGTTTGAATTTATGTATATACTTTTTCTAATTTCTCTTTTGAATTTGGTTATGTATTATTTTCATATTTATATTTTAAATGTTTCTATGTATCATCTTTTATTTATCTATAATTCTTGGGAATGGGAACAAGAGTGTTGCACGTTTTCTTTCATTTCATATTTACTTCTGACAACTTTGAAAAATACCCAGATTTTGTGGTGTTAAAAAAGAATCTATTCATAAAATACTGAAAGGGACTGGTTTAAAACGTGGAAGAATTAACGCAAGGAAGCTTTTTCTTAGAATGTATGTTTAGTATATATCAGCATAATAATTACCACAAAGCATTTTGAGATGTCAAGCAAAGTAAAGAGATTTTTACAACCAGATCAAACTTCCCTCGAGTGAAGAAATGTAAGCATTCACATGAGATAGATTTTACGTCTTGATGAAGCGTGGCAATGTCGCTAATGACAGCTTATGATAAGCATTACACTCGCCAGCTGTGTCATGTTCCGGGGAATTAAACCCCATTGTGCCTTTGGCGCTCCGAGCTATGAGTTATATACCTGGTCATTAGACGTCGAGTTGTTGCTTTTAATTTCTGAAGGGTTGTGCCCTCGGAACCCTGACTCTCTATAGGTGGAAAAAACCTTGTATGTGAATAATTACGACAATTTCGTTATTCCTTCAGTTCGAATAGAATCTGGGATAATATAATTAAGAAAATAGTATGAGCGGCCTGAAGTGTGGAAGAATGAAAGGCATTTCCCCATTCGCGTCCTTTGCTTTATTGCCGGGCGTTGGATCTCAGACGTGGGAAAGTTCTCACCTGTCTCGACCTAACAACAATGATGCTGCTTGATTGAAACACCTCTGCGCCACAGAATAGTCTTTCCTATCCTTAAATGTCTTTATATGTTGGGGGGGGGGGGGGGGGGGGGGGGGGGGGGGGGGGGGGGGGGGGAAAGGGGGGAGGGGAGGGGGGAAAATGAAGACAATTAACTTACGGGTCTTTACGCCGCGCCAGAGGTTTGTCTTTATATAAGGGGGGGGGGGGGGGGGGGGGGAAGGGGGGAGGGGAGGGGATGAAAATAAAGACATTAACTTACGGGTTTTTACGCCGCGCCGAGGTTGTCATTTATACTATATGGGGGGGGGGGGGGAAAGGGAAGGGGGTGGAATATAAAGACATTAACTTACGGGTTTTTACGCCGTGGCAGAGGTTGTCTTTGTATTGGGTTGGGGAACGGCTGTCTATTGTTATTTTGTTCTAACTCTTCCTGAATGGCATCTGTAATTTCTTTCTGACTTTGCCCCAATGTATTGCGCTTCCTTCTTATGTGATGGCAGAGGTGTCCTTGGGTTTGGTCGGGGGGTGAGTTTTTGTCTTCTTTCTTTTTCCTCATCATTGGCTTTAGTGGTCCCGGGCTAGAAATTCTGATGTTACGGAAAAATTTGTGAATGTATTTGAATCCATGAAAAGATTCGTCTTCTTAAGCCAGGCAAATCCAGGGAAGCAATTTTCCACATTGTCCTGTATTATATTATTATTATTATTTTCCTGAAGAAGATTCCAATCTGTATTCAGGGAATTGGTGTTTCCCTGCCAAAACCCTGTATCGATTAGAGATCCAACAAGAGCAATGCATTTCGACAGTACTAATTTCATTTTGATCATATGTGATCCGACAAGCACTGGTGGTAAGGTATGTTGTAGGATATGCCTCATGATTCTTTTCGGGATTCCAGAGGTCTTCCGTTTCCCCGAATCCAGTCTTTCTCCGATACAAGCTTTTTCGGGGGGATTCGGAATCCACTTGTTGAAGCTGACTCTTTCGTTCCTCCGTCTTCAAGGAGAAAACACACTCTTCTTTCCTCTTCTCCTGCATCAAATCCACTTGTTGGAGCAGACTCTTCGTTCCTCGTCTCCTGCATCATTCCGCAGTCTTCAAGGACAAAACTCTGGAGGAACAGATGAAAATCGCCTTCTATACCACGCACTGTCTATAAGTTCTCCTGGAGACATTTTAGAAAACAGGTGAAACTGTGTCGGATTTTTTTCAGTTTCAGTTTTCTCTGTGGTATAATTTCAGATAAACACACACACACACGCACACACAATTTGTTGTCTTCCAACTAATGATTACATACAGTAATGATGTTTGCTTGTCAGTGTCTTTGATCATTCCCTTTTTCCATAGTTAATTTAATAAAAAAAAATATCCCTGGATGTGAATTTACGCAAATAATATAATTGCATATGAGCAAATTATTGAATAGAAATATATAGATAGAATAAGTCCAAAAATCCACATATTACTGCAATTTTCCTGTTGCCTTTCGTAGTGAACACTCTTATCTGCTCCAGAGAGAGAGAGAGAGAGAGAGAGAGAGAGAGAGAGAGAATGAATAATGTTGACGCAGATAATTACCAGAATCATCGATAACATCTAGCAGCAGGTCTGATTTAATATCGAAATGAGAGAAGGAAGAAGAAGAAGAAGAAGAAGAAGAAGAGAATGTAAATATACATCACCTCTCTTGGTTATCCTCTATTAAGAGTATTAAAGGTTTTCTGTTGTATTTTTCCGACCGCAATATATACGCATAGCGCTGCATATTTGTCTGTCTGGTGTGAACCACAGATTCTAAAGAGATTATCTCCAATTCCACATGACTTAAACTGCTCGTTATCCAGTCCTCATAATGCCCTTTCCCTACAGAACAAAAATCATAAAAGAACCATAATGCAAATCACTCACATTGGACAAGTTTATGATCACTTTTTCCCTGAAGTCGTCATGAGTGACGAGCATTCAAGACTACTAAAGTTTCGGTGGCTAAATTGAATGTGAATAGACCTATGTAGAGCACTCTGGCTAAGCAGGGAACTCAATTCTATAACGATATTTATTTATTTATTTATTTATTTATTTATTTTCAAAGACTTCCGCAAACGCGAATCAAACCTGAGACCGACGTAAACCTTTCCCATAATACTGAGCAACCCTTTCCCTCCGAATATGCAAATAAGTTTCTCTTGCGAAATATAGTGGGTCTATTTGTATATATTTCTATTGGCCTAACGAGAGGGTTACCTCTGATGAAATGTTCATAAACCTGCTCACTTAGAGACGATAAATAACGCTACTGGGGAACATAACATCCCTATATTACCAGATATAAAGGTTTTGCAAGTCAAGTTCAAAGTTCAAAATAACGTTCTCCACAGTGATGCAGATTTTTCCTCGCTGAAAAATGATATAGATGAATTGATATAGTTTAGTTACAATAAAACGAGTACCTACTATTACTACAACTAATAATAATAATAATAATACTAATAATAATAATAATAATAATAATAATAATAATAATAATAATAAGGGTATAGTATCAGAATATATAAAAAAAAATTCTAAATACTATGTATAAGCAGTAACAGATAACGCTTAACACGAAAATAAAAACATAATATCTTTCATTATTGTTAATAATAACAATAATAAAAATAACAAATAATAACAATCTATAGGAATGATACTATTTAATGTATGATACTTTTATAAAACCATCTAATGCTATTGCTACCACTATGTAAAATAAAGGATAAAACTACAGAGATACGTTTGAAAAAATGATACAATACATATATATATATATATATATGTAACATGGGGGGATTCTCTCCCCAGTATTCATAAGGTAAGCGTGGACACGAAACGGAAGGCAGACCCCATTACTCATAACCTTTCACTCTCTCTCTCTCTCTCGGCAATCTCTCTCTCTCTCTCTCTCTCTCTCTCTCTCTCTCTCTCTCTAGCACCGACAATCTCTTTCTCTCTCCACCTCTTTCTCTCCATTCTAACAGGTAATGAAAATGAGAGAGTTGCATCATAACACTAATGTTTATTAACAAGAATAAATAAATCAATCAACCAAGTAATCCAGTCTTACAGACTAACTCAAAAACAGTACAATGTCTAGTCACCCAAAAAAGTCCACACCCCTCTGGGAACTCTTTGTCCCCCTGCATTCCACAAGTACCAGATCCGTCTGTTTCAAAGATACAGAACACATCCCGGTAAGTACACACAAGTTCAAAGACAAGTTAACAAAATGGAACATCTTAAAAGATATCAAACAAGCCATCCCTTTGGCTAAAGCACTTGAACACTTACCCAGACAACCGGACACTTAAACACTTAATAAAAAACTCCCCCTGGCGAATGCCACGGCATCTTGCCTGTGACTTGAAGCCCTCTATCAAAATCTCTCCCATAGGCTTGGGTATGAACCTATTAAAGTGAAGAGGCACACACGCACATACGAACACAGTTCGCTAGCGCCTCGCGGTTCTAGCTGCATCCATTTTCGCAAAGGCACTTTGAGAAGAGTTCATAAACTGTCGTGCATTGACTCGTTGAACTAAGCACTTTTTATCTCACGCCACCCCAGAAACTCATTCATCAGCTCTCAGGTCGTCACTCCTGCACTGTTCTCCACATTCCACAGGTCACAGAGAACGCATGGATAATATATTATTAATCAAAACCCCTAGGCCTTACATATATAAAGTGGAAATCAAGTCGATAAGGAGTGTGAATATTAATGGAATGCGAAAAACAGTAGTGTCAATTGTTTAGAAAACTGACAAACATTGGAACAAGCTTACGTATCATAATATTACCGTGACGTCAGAAAAATGCAGTTACATGAGTACATCAGTGCGTGCGCTAAATATGGCGTGTACATGAGTAATGGGAAAACACATGTACATCGGAGCCGAGAATAGACTAGCGTGCGTGCATTCGTACGTACATTAGTAGGTGTAAGCGCATATGTCTGTTAGAGCAAATGAATGGGATAAAATACCACCAAAAAAAAAAAAAAAAAAAAAAAAAAAAACCCTTTTTTTCTATCTGTCCATCCACCTGTGGTGGTCATGCATGGTAACACTGCGTTCCGGGCTTTAAATAGTTACGCCATGTGTAAGTTTTAGGTAAATAAAAGGATATCTGAGTGTACATTTGTAACTGAAAAGTGTTTTAATAATTTACTGTATGTGCATTACACCGTTAATATTCGAAATAGGATATTTAAAGCCCGGGATGCAGTGTTACCATGCGCGACCACCACAGACGGATGGACAGATGGAAAAAAACAGAGTATAGTGTGCTGATTAATGGGGGAATTATACGATGGACGTCGAGTGTGAAACCATGCCATAAAAAGTGCTTGGAGATCCACGGAGATAAGGTATAGTGAAAGAAAGACTTAAGTAACTTTTACACACTTGTTCTTGTTGTTGTATTAAGCTAACACTTCTTGTTGGGACGGGCCTTTCCCTTGTTCGGCCCGTAGAAATTTACGCACTGACATTCATTTTAGATGCTGTGAATGGGGAAGCGTAGAAACACGCTAAAAAAGATTTATAGGACATTTATCCATTGCTCTTGTTGATGCATTTCAGTGTTTGATTATAATGGCTTCCTTTTCAGATGGATTCGATCGTTGTTATTTAGACAGCAGGGATGGTTCTTTCCAATATGGTGACGCAGGGCAGTAATATAGTGCTTTAATGATATTTGGAATTCCTTAATTAATTTTATCCAATATGATTACGTAGAAGAGTAATGGTGTTTTAATGATCTTTTTGGGATTTCTTTAGTTCATTTTATTTCATTTTTTCATGTTAGTTATTTTGGGAAATAGATTATATTTTCGTATAGCGAGAACTTCACCTAAGATTACATGATTGACTTTCAGCTAGCTACAGGAAAGGCAGGCGATGAGAGTCAACAAAGGTAGGCCAGGCTATCATGTAGTTCTCTCCTTTTAAATAAATGGGGTCATTTTGACACCCATAACAATGGTGGCAGCTGTAAAGGGTAACTTAGGGCTATGGATGACGTTTCTGGAGAGACTGGGAATTATATAGGAGTTAAGGGATGAGGCAGATGTTAGGAAACAGGGATTATAGTTATGTATTTTTGGCAACTGTCCTTCTACTGCTGACGAAGGTGTTGAAGTCAGCAAAATTCGAGAGGCCGAGGGAGTCCAGCCAGCTTTCTAAGGCAGTGATAATGTTCATTGTGTGTAGATATGACGAGTGTTGTGAATGCAGGGAAAATTGTGGTATAATGATTACGGTGGGGCTGTCTCACAGGGATTACCAATGTAATAATTACGTACGATCTGCGGTAGCAAACGACTCCAACGTGTGTTTACTGTGCCGTTCCTAATGAGGACGTAAGTGTTAAATATTTCTTTTCGTTATTTGCTCACAAGTGTATTTTCTTTTTTTCTTTCTTTCTTTTTGTGGTTTGCTGTTATGTGCAATGCTTAGGCACGACTGCCTAAGTGAGATTGTGCAAGATTCAGCAAATACCGAGAAGCGAAGGTTCGGCTCACATTTTCTCTCTCTCTCTCTCTCTCTCTCTCTCTCTCTCTCTCTCTGTCCTTTTTCTGTTGGGTGCATGGCTCACATCTGATCAGCTGATAACTTTCGTCGAGAAATAATTGTGGGGATCTCCTCCCGTAAAGCTGAGAAGTGTTACTTACGAATAACGGTTTATTGGGAATGGATTCATGCATTTTTCTTTTATTGGTGGATGATACATTATTACTTTGGTGTTGGTGGTTAATGTGGGGATAAATATATCGATGTTATTGAGATGGGGGCGAATCCTTAATTATGAGAGTCCCTCTAAAGAAGGCAAAATGGCTGAAGTAGGTAAGAGGCAAAGGCCTCGTTAGATTTCAATAAAGTGTATTTGTCACTTAGATGCCGCAGTTTCCAGTACAAAAATGTCCGTCATGGACCGAATTACAAGCGTATCTAAGGGCGGCCTATGGAACAAAGGAAAACGGACATATAGTGAGAGACCTGTAGCTCAAGATTTTTTGGCTCAGCGGGAGAATGGCTACAGAAATCGAGAAATTCCTCATGGGTAAATGGTGATAATATGTCACTTGACTAAATAATGACTTCGGCCATAAACTAATATCTTAAGATTATATCACATGTCAATATTTTACACACTCACACACACACACACCACACACACACATACATATATACTATATTATATATATATATATATATATATATATATATATATATATTATATATATATATAATATACTATATATCTTCTAGGGCACAATTTTTCACGGATACAACATTCACTGAATAGAATTGGCTTTCTCACTGTTAACCAGCTTTTTTATTTTTTGAAATTGCTTCATATTTCTAATTATTTTCTTTACTTCATTGTTCAGGTTACTAATGGACACATAATGGGGTTCTTCCATTTACTCCAGTATTTTTTACACGTGACAGCTGTTTCGTCAACCTATACGTATTGACGTTATCAAGCGTACTGATACAAATATGAGCCTACATGCGTTTTGTGACGTCATGAGGACGGAAAGGTAGTACAATTGCCAGATACCTAGTTTTTATTTTAAGTATTTACAAAAGTGAAACATAAAATAAGACAAATAAATAAATATGTTAACAACAGAAATTATATAAAAGTTGAAAGTAAGTTATTATATACACATTATACATCAAATATATATTAATTACATATATGTTTAATTCACTGAAAGTCAGTGAGCGCTCCTGTCGTGTGGGGGTTTTGTTCCACGCGGTTGAAGGGCTGCCTCCTACACGAGGGCAAGGAACGGTCTGCCTCACGTTGGATGTTAAGGCTGGGACGGGACGTTGCATGGCGATGCTGACTGCTTCTGATATCAATAAACGATTGTAGTTGCCTTCCTTGTGTATTATTTTGGTGTTTGTAAGAAATTCTTGTAATGATGGTTTTTTATTGTGGGTATCCACAAAGTGCTGATGAATGGCTCCTTGGTTTCTGTGGGCCTGCATGCGACGTTTGAGTGTGGTGTTGTGTGTCCGATATAGCATTTTTGGGGGAACTGACATTGCTCGCAGCACAGACAAACTTGTATACTATCAGATTTAACCTCTTTCTCCGTCGATGGGGCCGTACTATTTCATTACAATGAGGCCAGTAAGGTTGGTTTGCAGTAAATCCTTGCTGTTATTTTGTTATATGGTGCTAGGGGGGAGGGGGGTGGTTCCTCTTCGCAGTATACCAAGGATGGCTTTCCTTTCATCTTCGTGGTGTTTGTTGTATGGTATCTGATGGTATATCACTATTTCTTTGTCTTTGTCTTGTGTGTTGTTTCCTCGGGGTCGGATTATGGAAAGCCTCTAATCTCTTTTTGAAAACTTTAATCTGGATCATGTCATCTGGATATCCGTTATTTGTGAGCAGCTGTTGAACTCTGTTGATTTCTTCGTTAGTCGGCCTTTCCACGTGGAACAGTGTGTTATGGCGCGTTTTATGTATGCATTTACCACAGATCGTTTATAGCATCAGGGGCATTCTCCTCTAGCATTTAAGCATCTTCCAGCGTCTGCTCTTTTTAGTGTATATGGTGGTATTGTATTTGTTTTTCTTTTGGGGGGGGGGGGACAGGGGGTCACAAGTAACGTCCAGAAAGGGAGCATCTTCTCATCACTTCTTTCTACCGTAAAATTTAATGTAGAATTTGCTAGGAGTTTATTTACTAATTCTTCTAAGTCATTATCGCCCTTTGTTGTGATAAAGATATCATCAAATATATCTCCCATAGATTCTGGGTTTTGGGTTTTTGTTCTTCTTAAATGTGACCTCTTCTGTGTGTGCCATGTATGCGTTTGCGAAAAGGAAGCCCCATTCCATCCTCTCACATAGGGGCGAAATATATCGGCAAAAGGACGGCGTGGCAATGGGTTCCCCCCGGGGGGGAGGGGTTCTTGTCAACAAGACCTCGTTTTCTTGTCTCTGTCGTTGAACTGTATAAGCTGAGACAAAGTCAGTGTTGCCTGTGTTCCTACACCATTACTAGTCTGTGCCTCACTATTAGGACCACAAAGTATCATCCTTATTAGGGACATCAAAGATTGTGGAACTGACACCTGCTGACATGCACTATCAAATGTTCCACTGAAACTGAATTTTGTCTTGATCATATCTCTACGAACAATTGAAGCTGCTTTTGAAATAGTCAAGCCTTCATCATCAGCTTCTTTCAAAGGTTCTCCAAATTTTGTTTTCAAAATAAGCAAGACATCCCGGCCTTGTTTGTGTACTTGCAAATCTGGAATATAAGCTAATATTCGATTTTTCAAGTTAGTAGTATTTAGTTGACCAACATCTACCCCTAATTGCCCAAGGCGCCTTGTATACCTATATTTTAGTAATTTGAATACTAGAACGGTTTCAGTTACTGTTTGTGATTCCCAGTAAAAGTCAATAACTCTGCAAGAAAAATGCCATGAATCATATCATCTTAGTTCTCTTCCACAGTCTTAGGAATATGTCTGCTTGCTTTTTTTTACAAACTTTTCAAACATTTTGCTTGATATACCTATTGCTTCTTGTGAGATTAGATCACCTGCCTCAATGTAGCTAACAGCACAGCATCTTGCAGTTCAAGTTGATGCCTCACGAAGAACACCTCAGCATCATCACAGAAAAAAAAAAAATGTCTCTCCCATCTTTGCTGCTTCATCCCCACAACTCTGTCTACTGACTTTACCAACACTACTTGTTGACTGTTCCTCTGTACCTGAACTTTTGTATTGATATCTTCATGTGTGAAAACTTGTCTCTACTAGATACGATATGCCATTTAGCTTCGTAATGCTGTAAAGTTTCAGCTATGGCTCCTCCTCTCTGGAAATGTCCTAATCCTATTGACACTGGAAACCAATGTAATGAGCAACACCTTTCAAGATTTTCTTCAAAAGTGCCGTAACCTGTCCCAATTGGAATAGCCGTTCTTCTGTTATCAGCAGGACACTGAAGGGCTTCAGAGGTTCTGTCTTGACATAGGACGCATTTATTGCACTCGAAAACATGATCTTCTTTATCAAATATTCTTACGCTCTTTGCCATGGTAGTTTGTGTTCAGTCTCAACTAGTCTATCCCGATCAGGTCCTGAAATGAAATAGAAATAATATAATTGTGCTGTCATAACAATGCAATATTCAACACGCAGAAAAATCAGTTTAATATAGTCGCCTATCTATAACACGGAAAGTTGGATCCAAGATCTAAATACTTTCCTTAGACTTTGGTTGGATCATTAGATGGAAATGATGAATAAAGAGAGGTTTAATCCCTATTGTATACATCTATGATATTATTGAGAAACTTAAAAGTATCCCAGTTTTATGTATGGTCTAAAAAACATAAATGCACAAGAAAATTTTTTGTAATATATCATAATATATCATTATATGATATATAATGTAAGACCTACTAACATACCAAATTTGATGCTTTTAACCCAAAATGTGCTATTTTTTCCCAATTCAACTCTTCAGTAACCTAGAAGTTTTCCTGACCATATAATCCATGTTTGTTCAAATTATAATTGTCAAATGATAATAGTAATTCTTTTGGACATGCCAGTAGCATCTTGAGGTTTCTTGTGACGAAAGAGATGGACTTATAGTGGTCTGTATTATATGCTTAACGTTGTTACTTGGTCAAAAACCGCTAAAAGCCTTACGTAACAACTCCACAAAACTCCCTTTGCGGTTTCTAAATTACGGGGAGATATCTCTCAACCCATTCATTATTAACGAGGATAACACACCAATATAATTAATGAATAGTACCACAATTAAGTACCCTCACTTCTGAGCAGTCCTTGTAGACATGAACTCAGATCACAAATCGCTATACGAGATACGACGAGAGGTACACGCCTCTCTCTCTCTCTCTCTCTCTCTCTATAAATGTTGCGAGTACTCACGGGTTGATTTTCAGACCTTATAGGACCTCTGTGTTATCTCGTTTCTAAAAGTTATTAGCATAACCTTAAAGTACGAACATATTAAAGGTTTATCAGACCAATTTATATTCACCATGCACAAAACTGAAACATAGGAAAAATGAAATAGAATCGAGGGATATTGAAACGCATTTGATAAATGTAAAGTTAAAATTAACTTAATAACTAAAAGTTAAACATATCAGAGAGTAATACCATATAAGTGACAAATGAAATTAATCACTCAAGGGGAATTGTAAATCAATGGCACTCAAATGATACAAATTACGTCAAAATTCAATGAATCAGGGCAATCGTCCTTTCTAAATCCACACACACATCACTACATAACACTAGATAACAGGTCACCTCAAAAAGTTGAGCCAAGAAGCTGTTCGTTCCGTCCTGCATTCGGGTTTTGTTGGGGAAAAGAGACAAGTTATACAATTACCACGAATGCAGAACTGACTTACAAGGTTTTCATGAACATAAAAAACTTTACAATAATTATCAAGTTCGTTGTCAAAAATAAATTCCAAATATAAATAGTGTGCAACTTCAACATATTTATTAAATGTAGTGAACTAATTGGTGGTTTGTGTCAATACAATTTCGGGCGATATTTAGCCCATACAGTGTACTACGCACATACGCATACACACCCCTAGAGGAACACGCAAAGGAGCGATCAGAGGGGCGAACTACTACCCTTCTTTTCCCCTCCCGATCCTTTGACCTCTCCTTATGGCTTCTCTGGCGAGAGGCACAAACAAGACCCAATAACATCTACTCTTACCATACATGATATGCGCAATACGTTCACCAAGAGCAATTTTATATATATAAGGACAAATGAATTATCATAACTAAAACAGTAATTATACTTCGTTACTAAAACATCTACTGACGTTATGTCAAAAGACTTCGTCTTAGTGTAAAAACCATCTTTTCGGTGCTAAGCGCACCACAGATACTACGTACTAGAGCATAGCAAAATCAGATAAAATAATGTTAAGAGTGTCATTCTCGAATAGATGTGGTTCTTTCACCCTTATTATGTCATGCAATATAGACGTACATATATTTGCAAAATATAAGGGCATGCAAATATATTTGATTTTCACATGAATACAAATACAGTAACATAGTTCCTGTCTGTCGATTACCTGACAGACGGCAATACGCAGTGAAAATCAATCAATAATTTCTTATGAGACAGACACTAATAACTATAATAAAAGACAAATAGCATGGAAACAAGCGAATACACAAAAACATTAGAAGATAAAATCGTTGTGAGAGGAATTCCTCACACCCTCCCCCACCAAAATTTCATACAACACATCTATAGTGTCCTTATAAGGCTCCTTCTCGAATCAACTGTTTTCTTTGTTCGTCGGCCTTAGCAGCAGTTTTTCTCATGGGCCGACGATCAGACATCACTTGTAGTAGCGGGGAACTCTCTAGGCCGCCTCTGACGTCCTTGGTTTCGGCCCTCTCCGTCGTCTTCTTTGTTTTGCTTATATGGCTAGCCTCGTTTAAGGCCTCGCTGGTCTCTCGCCTACTTCATTCTGTCCGCTTTCTGTTGCTGATTCCTCTCTGACATTGCATTCGAGTGGAATGGTCTCGTAAAATTTCCACTTGCTGTTTTTATCTCGACTGTCCTTATAACATTATCAGGACGTGCGTGGAGTTTCTCGATGATTCCCAAAGGGTACTTGTATCTTTTACAATTATCATTTACTATAAGGACCAAATCTCCTATGCTTAATGGACATGTTTGAAGACTCGATGTTTCTGCGCCTCTCTCTAAGAGAAGACAAATAGTCAAGTAGCCACAATTTCTCAAACTTTCTTATCGTCTCACACAGTCTTGCATAGTTCTCCCTCAATTCGACGTTCTCATTGAAAGGTATACGTCGACGAACTTGTTCGAAGGAGGCGCCATTGTAATAGTTACGCCGTATAAGAGTCTGGCAGGGGTGAGCGCGATGTCGGCGTTATCTTCGTTGACATGTTCTCGGCTTCGGCGACGATGGTATTGAGTTCTATAAACGAAACTCTCTTTCTGTACAGGGCCCTTTGTAAGCACGATTTCACCACTCCGATCAGTCTCTCGTAAAAGCCGCCTTTCCATGGTGATCGGGGTGTTATGAACTTCCATTCTAAATTATGATCCGTTAGATAATTTCTTACTTCGGGCTCTTCGCTGACATCTCTTAGAAACTTACTGGCTGCGATGAAGTTTGGCGCATTATCACTTATCAAAACTTTCGGAAGTCCGTGTCTTGCCGCAAATTGTCTAAAAACAAAGAGGAATTCTTGTGCATTCATGGATTTGCACACATATAGGGCAACCGCTCTTGACGTAGCGCATGTAAACAACAAGACATAACGCCTTCTCGTTCTCAGCTTCATTTTCAGCCACATTAATGTTTCCCGTATAGTCGACGCCAACACAGGAAAAAGGGACTTGATGTTTAACTCGTTCGGGTGGTAATGGGGGAAATCCAGGCCGACTTAGAGGTTGATTTTGTGCTTTCTTACACAATAAGCACTCTTTCAGGATCTTCTTAACGGACTGTCTCATTTTTCCAGCCCAAAACTGTTGTCTCAATATAACCACAAGTGTATACGCGTTGCAGTGCAAGTTGAGTACGTGATAATGAGATACTATAAGTTGCCCTACGGGGTGTCGGCTGGCGACGTATACTGGATGCTTAGCGAATTCTGGCAATTCTGCATTATGAAGTTTTCCTTGGCACCGAATGACACCACTTTCATCAACATAAAGTCCTAATTGTCTGATAAGATTCCTGAACTCAGAGGGAACACATAATATAGCGTTGGAAAAGCTTGACGCTGCATGATTCTGATTAAAACAAGTAAATTATTATTTTCCCTGAATTTATCAGGAAATATTCTTCTCCCAAACAAGATCAATCTACCTACAATCCTTAATGCGTGTTTCAATGAGGAGAACTCAGAACATTTAAATACAAGTACATCATCATCAGGGTTTCTCTAAACTGGTTCTACAATAATTTCATTTACATTAACAGACTCTATGTAAACTACATCCTCTTGTCCTGGAAACTTATTTTTGTCAATAATCCAGGTCGGGCCATGAAACCACAAACCTGACTTACTCAAAAGAGTCATTGAAATACCTCGTGTAACTAAATCAGCAGAATTATCCTCGCTCTTGACATATAGCATCCTGATGTTATGATTGGACTTCAAGTCCTTGATTTCCTTTACTTTGTTGATTACAAACACTTCTTTAGATCTTTCATGAAATATCCAACTCAAAACTACTTGGAAGTCACTCCAAACAGTACAATCTGAAAACTTATCCCCAAAAATCTCTAACAAATGCACAGCTAAGCGCATGCCTATAGTCAAAGCAAGTAATTCTTGACGGGGATAGTGAGTGAGGGGCTCGGGGCTACTCGAGACTTACTGATTAGCAAGTGACTTGTGTGCTTACTGCTAACAACATACGCACAGGCTCCATAAGCCACATGAGAGGCATCAACAAATATAAGCTACAAGTTCCTTCATTAAAACAAGATCTAGGGACCTAGATCTCCTCAATAGTTTCTTCAAATCCATCATCAGTTCGTCATCCCAGTCAGTTTTCAGTTCCCACAATTTCTTCACAAATAGTTTTCCCTTGATTGTTACGGGCGTTAATATTCCCAAAGGATCAAAGATGGTTGAAAGGAGAGACACAACCTTTCTCTTAGTCAAAGTACAAACATTTCCTAGATTATTCAAATATGTAACAATCTGAGAAGGCATCTTTACACTCAATGAGTCATTTCAGGTATCCCACAAGAGACCGAGTAGTTTTACTACATTCAAGTTGACAGTATCTGGGCTATGTTTATCATTAAATGAACTCAAGTTGCTAGCCCATTCTCCCAAAGGCATATTAGCTTCCAACATAATTTGGTTTACCTTATTACTCTCGAGTTCTAAATCTTCACATTTCTCATAAGTTTTCATAAAGTTATCCACATAAAAGGACTTCTTTACTGAACTGGCAATGGTATCTGAATGGTTCTGCAAATGATATTGTATTGTCTGATTCAGCAGAAAAGGTGAACAAGTTGCTCCAAACAATAAAACCTTAAATCTAAAAGTCTTGACATGCTTAAAATCTCTATCAGCAAACCATAAGAATCTTCTGACATCTCTGTGATTTTCATTCATTCCTATTCTAAGGAAAGCTTTACTTACGTCTGCTACTACAGCATATTTGTTCTGACGAAATTCCAGCAGCATATCTGTCAATTTCGTCGCCAGATTGAACCCGCGTGTAAACAATCATTGAGGGACCTTGCATGGTGTGACTCCTTACTACTTGCATTGAAAACTATCCCAATTGGAGTCGTAGCAGATTCCTTGAAAACTGGGTGTTGAGGTAAATAATGATTAATGCCATCAACTGGATGAAAGGAGTTATCTTCCAACTTTACCTCCTCAATAAATCCTAACTTAACATACTCATCCAAAACAGACTGATATTGATCAAACATGACTGTTTAGACTGAAAGGTTCTCTAAGTGAATATAATTGACCGAAGGCTTTTCTATAAACCCGAGGGGATCTGGCATCGCTCTTAAATGGCAAATCAGTCGTATATTTATTATCAGTCTTTACAATAGTCTCATTGAAATGTTCGATCGCTGCTTGATCGTTATAGGATCGCGCATCCTTCCCGATGCCGATCGTATCTAATGACCAGGGCCGGTATTTATCATAGCTCCTATGAGATCTCCTAAATATTCTCTCTTAAGTCACTCAATCACTCATAGAGTTAAGAAGGAACTTCTAAGAGTGTTTTATCAACGCTCTGAGAGAATCTCTTAGCTATGAAAAACGGTATGTTTAGGAGAAACTTTTAAGCGAAGATCTCGCTAACAATAGCGGAAAATATAGGGCTACAATCATGAATATACGATTTCGCCATTATTTTAATAAAAAAAAGTATTTTAAAAATTCAATATATTCATTAATTATGATATTAACCTTGTGATCTGTATATTATTGTTGAATTCAAAAGCAGAGATAGATAGATAGATAGATAGATAGAGATACATAGATAGATAGATAGAGATACATAGATAGATAGATAGAGATAGGGAGAGATAGAGAGAGATAGATAGAGATAGATAGATAGAGATAGAGATAGATAGATAGAGATAGATAGATAGATATAGAGATAGAGATAGATAGATATAGAGATAGAGATAGATATAGATAGATAGATAGATAGAGATAGATAGATAGATATAGATAGATAGAGATAGATAGATAGATAGATAGAGATAGATTGAGAGATAAATAGAGATAGATAGATAGATAGAGATAGAGAGATAGATATAGAGATAGAGATAGATAGATAGAGATAGAGATAGAGATAGATAGATATAGAAGATAGATAGATAGATAGATAGATAGATAGAGATAGACAGATAGATAGATATAGATAGATAGAGAGATAGATAGAGATAGATAGATAGATAGATAGATAGATAGAGATAGATAGATAGAGAGAGATAGAGAGATAGATATAGAGATAGAGATAGATAGATAGAGATAGATATATAGATAGATAGATAGAGATAGATAGATAGATAGAGATAGATAGGTAGAGAGAGATAGATAGAGATAGAGAGATAGATAGATAGATAGATAGATAGAGATAGATAGATAGAGATAGAGATAGATAGAGAAAGATAGATAGAGAGAGATAGAGAGATAGATAGAGATAGAGATAGATAGAGATAGATAGATAGAGAGAGATAGAGAGATAGATAGATAGAGATAGATAGATAGATAGAGAGAGATAGATAGAGATAGATAGATAGATAGATAGAGATAGAGAGAGATATAGAGATAGAGATAGATAGATAGAGATAGAGATAGACAGATAGATATATAGATAGAGATAGATAGATAGATAGAGATAGATAGATAGAGAGAGAGAGATAGATAGAGATAGATAGATAGATAGAGAGAGATAGATAGAGATAGATAGATATAGATAGATAGAGATAGATAGATAGATATAGAGATAGAGATAGATAGATATAGAGATAGAGATAGATAGAGATAGATAGATAGATATAGAGATAGAGATAGATAGATAGAGATAGAGATAGAGATAGATAGAGAGAAATAGATAGATAGATAGATAGATAGATAGATAGAGATAGATAGATAGAGAGAGATAGATAGAGATAGATAGATAGATAGAGATAGATAGATTTATAGAGAGATAGATAGATAGATAGATAGATAGAGATAGATAAGATATATATATATATATATATATATATATATATATATATATATATACACACACAAATAGATGAGACATGAAAGAGTTGAAGCACTAGTACTATAGGCCTAGTGCTCCTCTCTCGCTACTAACCAAAAAAAGCTCTAAGGATTTGCATTTTCATTCCATTCTTGACCCTTCGTGTCTAATCCTGCGCCAATATACGTGATCAAATTAATTGATCCATTAATTTGAGAGAGAGAGAGAGCTGATATGTTTAGAAAACCGCAGATAACCTCTCTGTGCGGTTGGCAATCACCTCTCTGATCAAGTCAGTCACATACATGAGGCCACTTTGATCAACTCTATATCTTTTTTGAAACTCACTGTCTTCATACACATCGAATATATGCAGTCTTGGACGAAAATTCCTCGGGCGGCGAACGCGGTGTTCTTGTTCGTCTGCCATGTTTACAGTCTGTGACCACCGCTATGAGGAACTTTTAAGTACTTAGGAGACCCCTCCACCACTCTTAAATCTCGGCCTGAGATATGAGTACTCATAGCGCGTAGGAGGCTTCGTAAAATTCTCTTAAGAATTTTCATAACTTTAAAAGTGTTTTAATGATTTACGAGTACTCTTAAGGATTTGCGAGCTTTGATAAATACGGGCCCAGGATCCATACAGAGAGATATGGTTGGGTCAGGGCTGGGCGACTGAGATCACGTGAGCCCCCGCGGCTCACAGTCAATTATATCTTCGGGGGAGCATTTGAACGAAAATATCAGAACAAATATGTCTTCTGCTTCTATTTTATATTTATCCGGTCTCTGAGGATTTCTTTTATGGTTCTGACTCTATTTTATGTTTATCCTGTCCCTGGGGATCTTTTATTGTCCTTAATCCACAATCTGCTTGGGATCTCGGCATATAAATGCCAACAGTCCAGTACAATGTTTCATTCACTAACACGCAGTCTTGAGGTAAAAGTCTCTGTAAATATAGGTTTCTTGTTTAATCACAATCGTAGAAAAGCTAAGTAACCATGCCAAACAATTGCGCAGTTTATGGTTGTTATAATATGAAAAAGAAAAATATATTTTAATCAGGACATTCGTTTCTTTCGGTTTCCGAGGGATGAATTTTTAAGAGATGCTTGGATACAAGCATGCCGACGCTCAGACAAGATTATAGAAGGACCCTAGAATCAACGGATATTGAAGAAGGATGCAGTTCCATCTCTATCTCTACCCAAAGGTAATTATTTATTTGCACTGATTTTCATGAATTTTACGTTGAAACCTAATTTTGCCAGGAAAATAAATATATTTCTCTTAGGAAAAACATAGAAATTAAGTACAGCATGCAACCAAAATCAAATGATAAAATATACAAAATATCCTTTATCAAGTGAATGAACATTAATGCTCATTTCATGATATAAATAATATGTGTAATTCCTAAAGTTTTTCCTCTAAGAGAAATATATTTATTTTCCTGGCAAAATTAGGTTTCAACGTAAAATTCATGAGAATCAGTACAAATAGATAATTACCTTTGGACAGAGAGAGATGGAACTGCATTGGGAGGAGACTGCAAAGTTCGTATCATTAGTTGACGAGTGGTTTGATATCATGAATTCTTGTACTGTTTATGGTGACAAGGCATCCCGAAACGCCTTTGGAATTGATTATGAAAAACAGAAAAATGTTTTGCATGAAATGATGGACACCATGAGAACCATGAAGGTGGCAAACTCAGGGTTTAATTGCATGTATAAATTTCAAAAGGGAGTGATTTTTGTCATGCAGTCTCTGTGATAGGCCTATATGAGATTGTAAAGAAATTATATGGTGTTAAATTCATTCCTACAAGAAGACTGAATTAGGATGTACTTGAACACTTTTTTGGATGTGTACATCAAATGAATGGGCCATACGAAAATCCTAATTCAGTAAACTCCAAATTCTGCTTAAGAAAGTACTTGCTTGGGAAAGACATTGCGCTGTTAAGTGAAAAAACCCTTACCGAATGCATAGAAGAATTTGATATCCTTAACCAGCAAATGCAAACTCCAGCAAGTGCAATGCGAGATAGCGAGAGAGAACTATCTGTAGAAATATGCCTGACAAGTATTTTTTTCAAAACAGTAGAATGTGACTTTGAAAAAGAAAATGAGGACGCAATAGACTTGGGAGAGGAACCTAAAATGAGACAGAGGAAGACAAGAGATTGATATCTGAAGTGACAGAAGAAGAATCTCTTCGATACATTGGAGGCTATATTGTGAAGAAGTTTGGATTAAAATATCCTCATTTGGGAGTTAAGGCATCAGAGGCTAACGAAAAAGAAAAATCATGGCTTAGTACTATTAACATGGGCGGGGACTTCATGCTCCTTCTGATGATTTCATGTCCGTTATTTATCATGAGAGAAATTTTAATTGCTGCTCGTGGTGATACTTTAAGAGAAGGCAAAGACTGCATAAAGTCATTAATTTCAGAAATGGAATTATCGGGAGTTGATATTCCCAAAAATGTGATAGCATTTTTTGCCAAAATTTCTGTGTTCTTTCGGATGAGACATCTGATCAAAGCAATTATGATAGATAAAAAGAAAAAGAAAGAGTGTCGTAGCATGAAAAAGAAATTTATGAAATTGTGAATATGTTAACTATGTTTTTTCTTTATTTTACTTTTGAAACTGTACAATAAAATATATGATTAAAATAGTTTTGTTTTTATGTCACCTCCATTTTCTCATTTCTGTACTTTAATGATACGATCATTTACTTATAACCAAAATAACGAATATGAAAGTCTTAACTTGAGTTGAGTTTCACTAATGAAACATGAATGTAGAAAAGAAAAAAAGAAAAGTATCAGGAACGGATAGATAAGTCAAGATACAAAGAGGAGAAACGGAATTAGCGCCCATCATATACCTGAGCGCCACCCGCCTCACGGGGGCTCACGTGACGAGTGCGCGGAATAGGCCTTATTTTCGTACCCACTCTTAACTGACCCCTCTCTGTATCCTGATTTGGCCAAACATGCAAATTAACTTTTATAAGATACTTAGCTGGTTCGTCGTCTTCAGGGAGATAAGTACATTTAATTACATAGTATAACCAATACAGAATAGCAGCGCTCGCCACTATTGGGATCCAAGAATGTCCTCTTATATTGCCTTGTGTGCACAGTAACTACCCGGACAGCCGCACATTACCCCAACATTAAGGTGGAAAAAAAAACCGGAGGGAAACTCTTGTCGCTTTGCGAAATACAGACGAAAAAATATCACTTATAATTAAAAATAATTAATAATCGGTGACAGGAATTTGATTCCGGTCATTTCATTCCCGTTATTTTGATTCCCGGTAATTTGATTCCTGGTATTGTTGATTCCCGGTGATTTGATTCCCGACTGACCATACCTAGAGAGTGTTTAAACCTAAGTACACATGACAATAGTTCATATTTAACTAACAATTCCTTTACTTTCAGAAAGTTCTTAAACAAAAGTAAATAGGGCAACAGTCTATTTACTAACAAGTACTTCCATTTACTAACAAAAAAAGCATCCGATAATAAGTGTCAAGGCATTCTGTAGTAAGTTTTTTTATAAACTCCAGTCTTTAATCATGCCTCGTACCATTGAAAGCACCCGCGGAAAAAAGAAACTAGTTGACGACTTGAATGACACTTACGAAAAACATAGAACGAATGCTGATGGATCTAAAATTTATTGGAGGTGTGATGTAAAGAGCGCAGGCAGGGCAGGCCTGCATACTTCCACAGAAGAAAATGACAACAAGGTGCTGATTCGTGTTGGTGAACAGGCATTAACCAAATTGAAGTTTACCGCTCTTTCAAGCCAAGAAAACTTCTCGCTCACTTATTGCAGCAACCAGTGCATCATTAGGTGAAAATGAAAGGGCCCAACTACCTTCGGTCGAAAGTTAAAGTCGAAGCATCCGGCAATGGCGTCAAATCAATGAAGTCGTTCCCGCACTTCCATGACGTAGGACTGGATTCATAATTCCCGATGATTTTAGTTTATTGGAAAGTGGTGAAGTCTTTCTACAATTTGATAGTGGTGAAACAGATGAAAACAGAATACTAATTTTTGCAACAAATAAGGGACTTGATGATTTGAGGCATGCAACACAATTGGCTGGGGATGGATCTTTTAAGTGTTTGCCTAGAATATATTTTCACTTATTTACTCTACATATTCAGATACAGAACTTCAGTGTACCAAGGTTATTTGCCCTCTTTCCAGACAAAAAGGAAGAAACATATGAGCGACTTTTTGTAAAACTTTTTGAATTATGTCCCAATATAAATCCCCAGGCATACATGATGGATTTTGAAAAAGCGCATATGAACATTGTACGTAAAGTATTTCCAAATGTAGGTACGCATTTCAGCATGCCTTTTCCACTTATCGCAAAGCATTTACCGCAAGATTATTGATTTGGGTTATAAGGAAAGATATCACAGAGATGATGACTTCAGTGTAAAAGTCAGGTGTTTTTCAGCTCTTTCCCTACTTCCACTAGATGACGTGGTAGATAGATTTGACGAAATTGCAGACGACGAAGACATCCCGCAAGAACTGGTGTCATATTTTGAAGCATGTTATATTGGGTGTGAAAGGGGTAGAGGTAATCGACGAAGGCGAATATCACCTTTATATCCTATTGATATATGGAATGTACGTGAGAGAACTTTGCAAGATCATCCTCGCACCAATAATAATTTAGAAGGTTATCACTGTGCTCTACAGGGTGTTGTTCAAGGTATTCATCCGAACACCTGGAAAGTTATTTCAGCATTGAAAAAAGAAGAGAAGCTTGCCCAATTAAAAAAAAAAAAACTCAATTTGAAGCTGGTCATGATATTCCAAATAAGCGAAAGTACAAGAACTTAAACGAGCGATTGAAAAATATAGTGATTCATAGAAAAAATAGGCATCTTAAAAGCAGTTGCATTATTAAAACTAGTAGGATTTCCCCTTGTCTTGCCATGTTTTTTATTGACTATTGTTTGTGTACAAAATTTTACTTTTAATTGTCAATAAAGAAAAATTTTTACTTAAATTTTAATATTTTATAACTATCTCGAAATAATAAGCAAATAGACTATTTACATTAAAAAAAAGTCACGGTTAGAAGA
>NC_061109.1:557923-572865 GCF_015104395.2 Macrobrachium nipponense
GGACTATAGGAAAGATCGGAAACAGAAGAAGCCGCGCTTTTGGCAGAAGCGTTGGAAGAAACTTCTAACAGAAAGGAATAAATTGGCAGAGAATTTGTCGGCACAAATAAAAGAAGTTGCTGACAACTACGGAGAATATACCTCGCTGACAGGACACTTGCAGAGACACCTGTGGCTCCTCCAAAGAGCAAAAGCAGGAGACATTGAGTTCCTCATGGAAAAAATAATAAATTGTTGGTGTCAGACTCCATGGCAGAATGAAGATTATGAAAGATTATGAAGATGCACCGACGAACATTGAGGAATATTCGTCTCCTTATGAAAAGTCGTACTATTCTGGAATCGAAGACGCACCACCAGACGACATTGAAGAATATTCGTCTCTTTATGAAAAGTCGTCTTATTATAGATTCGAAGCCGTACCAACCGACATAGACGAATATTCGTCATCTATTACAGATGAGATAATTGACAAATATTCGTCCTCTGGAAAATCTTCGCCACAGGAACTTTCCCCAGAGAGACAGCAGAGAGGAGAGTTCCCAAGGTCGGGAGACACCAGGAGAGGTGATATCCTCACCAGCCTCGATGAGGCTGAATCCTCTCTCGCCAGTTTCGTCGGGCAGCAACTCCTACAGCAAATCAAAGAGCGGGAGAACGCCTTCATTGAAAAGCTGAAAGAGTATGATGAAGCGAGGGAGCTTTTAAAGAATGAGAGAGGTGCTCTTGATGCTGACATGGAACTCCTCAACCAGGGAAAAGCAGAGCTGGACATTGAACGACAGCAATTCCATGAAGAGAAGGTCGCCTTTGAAATGGAACTCATTCAAAGGGAGACGTTGGAATTGGATAGGGATGTCCTCCAGAGAGAGAGGGAGACATTCTATGTGGAATTAGTTAACATGAGAGAAGAACTAAGAAGAGAAAAAGACAACCTTACCAAGACTCAAGTGAGGCTCGTTGAGGATGCAGTGGACTTGAAATTAGAGAGGGAAGCCCTTCAGAATGAAATGAGGCTCTTCTGTGCCCAAGTCGTTAAAATGAAAGAAGAACTGAGAGAGGAAAAAGAAGCCATCATCATGGCGCAAAAGAAGCTCGAGATGGACATTGCAGCCTTCACCAAGGAGAAGGAAGAATTCGAAAGAGATGTTCAAAGACGAGGCCTAAAACACAGGGAAGACGAACAGAAAGAGGATTCGAGACTTGAGGAAAAGTTTTGGAATATAAACAACAGATCAGTCGGCACCCAAACAAAGAGACCGGGGACAAACAGCATGCAGGATATGAGTGAGGAATTAAGGAAGTTTCCAGAAGACAAACTTGAGGAGAGGGAATCTCGACAAGAAAAACACACAGACGAAAAATATTCCGCAGAAACGAAGTGCCCAAATTCTTTGGTCCTAAACGGTCTTTTGGAAGATATGATAAGCGATCTTCGTAGAATCTTCGAGAGGATAGACACGCTAGAAAACGAATAAAAATGGTGAAGAACTGAATGCATATACAGAGGGGAATTCTGAAAATGGTTCGTCAGATAGAAGGAAGTCGAACGCCAATAGAGAGGAGAACGTTCTAGAGAGAACATAACAGCTGTTTGGAGGCTGGAGGATGACCTCTCAGGATGAGAGCCTACAGCAGTTCGGAGGATGGAGGACCAGCTCTCAGGATGAGAGCCAACAGCTGTTTGGAGGCTGGAGGATGAGCTCTTAGAACAAGAGCCAACAGCTGTTGCAGAAGGAAGAATAGGTTCTTCTTGTATGCTATGTCCCTTGGTGAACATCTTGTACGAAGATTTTGTCATGCGGACAAGGATCCAATATCTAGATCTATTCTTTCAGTATATCCGCCCCCATTCTGAAGGAATAATCGTAGTCAGAAGTATGGCTTTGCAGAAGGAAGAATAGTTTCTTCTAGTATGCTATGTCCCTTGGTGAACATCTTGTACAAGATATTTGTCATGCCGGACAAGGGTCCAATATCTAGATCTATTCTTTCAGATATCCCCCCATTCTGAAGGAATAATCTAGAAGATGGGCTTTGCAGAAGGAAGAATAGTTTCTTCTAGTATGCTATGTCCCTTGGTGAACATCTTGTACAAGATATTTGTCATGCGGACAAGGGTCCAATATCTAGATCTATTCTTTCAGATATCCCCCCATTCTGAAGGAATAATCTAGAAGATGGGCTTTGCAGAAGGAAGAATAGTTTCTTCTAGTATGCTATGTCCCTTGGTGAACATCTTGTACAAGATATTTGTCATGCGGACAAGGGTCCAATATCTAGATCTATTCTTTTAGATCACCTCCCATTCTGAAGGAATAATCTAGAAGATGGGCTTTGCAGAAGAAAGAATATGTTCTTCTAGTATGCTATGTCCCCAAGGGTAATGGCATGTTAACCCTTGGGGATCTTGTACAAGATATTTGTTATGCGGACAAGGGTCCAATATCTAGATCTATTCTTTTAGATACCTCCCATTTCTAGTAATGCCCTAATGTCCCTTGGGGTGAACAATTCTTTTGTACAAGAATATTTGGGTATGCGACAAGTCCAATATTTTCCTAATCCTATTCTAGGGATTAACCTTTCCCATTCTTTGAAGAATAATCTAGAAGATGGGCTTTGCGAAGGAAGAATGTTTTCTTCTAGTATGCTATGTTCCCTTTGGTGAACATCTTGTACAGATATTTGTGCATGGCGGACAAGGGTCTTCCAATATTCTAGAATCTATTCTTTCAGAATATCCCCCCATTCTGAAGGAATAATCTAGAAGATGGGCTTTTGCAGAAGGAAGAATAGTTTTCTTCGAGTATGCTATGTTCCCCCTTTGGTGAACATCTTGTACAAGATATTTGTTATGCGGGACAAGGGTCCCAATATCTAGAAATCAATTCCTTTTAGATAAGCCTCCCATTCTGAAGGAATAATCCCTAGAAGATGGCTTTGCAGCAGGAAGAAGAGTTTTCGTTCTAGTATGCTATGTCCGCCCTTGGTGGGAACATACTTGTTACAAGATATTTGTCATGTCGGACAAAGGGTCCAATATCTAGATCTATTTCTTTCAGATATCCCTCCATTATGAAGGAATAATCTAGAAGATAGGCTTTGCAGAAGGAAGAATAGGTTCTTCTAGTATGCTATGTCCCTTAATGAACATTTTGTACAAGATATTTGTCATACGGACAATGGTCCAATATCTAAATCTATTCTTTCATATAACCCGCCATTCTGAAGGATAATCTAGAAGATGGGCTTTGCAAAGAAGGAAGAAAATAGTTTCTTTTCTAGTATGCTATGTCCCTTAATGAACATCTTGTACAAGATATTTGTCAAGTGGACAGGGTCCAATATCTAGATATATTCTTTTAGATAACCTCCCATTCTGAAGGATAATCTAGAAGATGGGCTTTGCAGAAGGAAGAATAGTTTTTCTTCTAGTATGCTATGTCCCTTGGTGAACATCTTGTACAAGATATTTGTCAAGTGGACAAGGGTCCAATATCTAGATCTAATCTTTCAGGTAACCCGCCATTCTGAAGGAATAATCTAGAACATGGGCTTTGCAGAAGGAAGAATAGTTTCTTCTTGTATGTTCTATGTCCCTTAGTGGAACATCTTGTACAAGATATTTGTCATGCGGACAAGGGTCCAATATCTAGATCTCTAATCTTTCAGGTAACCTGCCATTCTGAAGGAATAATCTTAGAACATGGGCTTTTGCAGAAGGAAGTAGTTTCTTCTAGTATGCCATGTCCCTTGGTGAACATCTTGTACAAGATATTTGTCATGCAGACACGGTCCAATATCTAGATCTATTCGTTTCAGATATCCCCCCATTCTGAGAATAATCCCCCCCTAGCAGATGGCTTTCCAAAAGGAGAATAGGTTCTTCTAGTATGCTATGTCCTTAGTGAACATCTTGTACATATATTTGTCTGCGAACAAGGGTCCAATATCTAAGCTGGTTCTTTCAGATAGCCACCCATTCTGAAGTAATAATCTAGAGGATGTGCCTTTGCAGAAGGAGATAGTTGGTTTTTTTCTTACTAGTATGCTACACATATATCACACTTGATGAAAATCTGTATCACGATATCTGTCTGCCGGACAAGTGTCCCAATATCTAGATCTATCTTCAGATAACCCACCATTTCTAAGTAATAATCGAGAAGATGGTCTTTGCAGAAGGAAGAATAGGTTCTTATATAGCTATTCCTTGGTGAAATCTTGTACAAGATATCTGCATGCGACAAGGGTCCACTATCTAGTCTTATTCTTTCAGATAACCACCTTCTGAAGTAATAATCTAGAAGCTGGGCTTGCAGAAGGAAGAATAGTGTTCTTCTAGTAATGCTATGTCCCTTGGTGAAAATCTTGTACAAGATATCTGTCATGCGGACACGGGTCAAATATCTAGATCTATCTTTCAGATAACACACCATCTGACGTAATAAATTAGAAGATGTGGCTTTGCAGAAGGAAGAATAGTTTCTTCTAGTATGCTAGTCCCTTGGTGTTTTTTTTAAACATCTTGTACGAGATATTTGTCATGCGAACAAGGGTCCAAATATCAGATCTGTTCTTTCAGATAGCCACCCACTTCTGAAGGAATAATCTAGAGATGATGGGCTTTTGCAGAAGGAAAGAATATTTATTCTAGTATGCTATGTTCCCTCTTTGATGAAAATCTTGTACAAGATATCTGTCCTGCGAACAAGGGTCCAATATCTAGATCTATCTTCTCAGATAACCCACCATCTGAAGTAATATCTAGAAGATGGAAGGGTCTTTGCAGACCAGGAAGAATAGGTTTCTTAGGAGTATGCTATGTCCCTTGGTGAAAATCTTGTACAAGATATCTGTCATCTGGGACAAGGGTCCAATATCTAGATCTATTCTTTCAGATAACCCACCATTCTGAAGTAATAATCTAGAAGATCGGTTCTTTTGCAGAAGGAAGAATAGGTTTCTTATAGTATGCTATGGTCCCTTGGTGACCATCTTGTATTTCAAGATAAAAAAAAAAAAACCCCAAAATCTGTCTGCGGACAAGGGTCCAAATATCTAGATCTATTCTTCAGATAAACCCCCCATTTCTGAAGGAATATCTAAGGAAGATGGGCTTTGCAGAGAAGAAAATAGGTTCTTCTAGTATGCTCTGTACCCTTGGTGAATTTTCTTGTACAAGATATTTGTCAATGCTGACAAGGGGTCCGGATACCTAGATCTATTCTTTCAGATAACCCCCCATTCTGAAGGAATAATCTAGAAGATGGGCTTTGCAGAAGGAAGAATAGGTTCTTCTAGTATGCTATGTCCCTTGGTGAATTTTCTTGTACAAGATATTTGTCCTGCGGACAAGGGTCCAAGATCTAGATCTATTCTTTCAGATATCCCCCCATTCTGAAGGAATAATCTAGAAGATGGGCTTGCAAAAAGGAAGAATGGTTCTTCTAGTATGCTATGTCCCTTAGTGAACATCTTAGTACAAGATATTTGTCATGCGGACAAGGCGGGTCCATATAGGGGTCTAGATATATTCTTTTAGATAACCCTCCCATTCTGAAGGAATAATCTAGAATAACCTTTCCAATTCTGATGGGAATAATTTCTAAGAAGATTTGCTTTAGCAGAAGGAAGAATAGTTTTCTTTCTTTTTCTTTAGTATGCTCTGTCCCTTGGTGAACATCTTATACCAGATATTTGTTATGCGGACAAGGGTCCAATATCTAGATCTAATCTTTCAGGTAGCCCGCCATTCTGAAGGAATAATCTAGAAGATGGGCTTTGCAGAAGGAAGAATAGTTTCTTCTAGTATGCTATGTCCCTTAGTGAACATCTTGTACAAGATATTTGTCATGCAGACAAGGGTCCAATATCTAGATCTAATCTTTCAGGTAACCTGCCATTCTGAAGGAATAATCTAGAACATGGGCTTTGCAGAAGGAAGAATAGTTTCTTCTTGTATTCTATGTCCCTTTTGGAACAACATCTTGTACAAGATATTTGTCATGCGGACAACGGTCCAATATCTAGATCTATTCTTTCAGATATTCCCCCGCCCCCCATTCTGCAAGGAATAAATCTAGAAGATGGGCCTTTGCCAGAAGGAAAGAAGAGTTTCCTTCTCAATGTTTTTTTTTTTTATAGCTATTGGTCCCTTGAGTGAAAAATCTTGTGACAAGAGTATCTGTCTTGCGGACAAGGGTCCAATATCTAGAATCTATTCTTTCTAAGAATAACCCAATGCCCCCATTCTGAAGTAATAATCTAGAAGATGGTCTTTGCAGAAGGAAGAATAGGTTCTTATAGTATGCTATGTCCCTTGGTGAAAATCTTGTACAAGATATTTGTCATGCGGACAAGGGTCCCATATCTAGTTGTATTCTTTCAGATAACCCACCATTCTGAAGAAATAATCTAGAAGATGGCTTTGCAGAAGGAAGAATAGTTTCTTCTAGTATGCTGTGTCCCTTTGTGAACATCTTGTACAAGATATTTGTCATGTGGACAAGGGTCCAATATCTAGATCTATTCTTTCAGATAACCCACCATTCTGAAGTAATAATCTAGAAGATGGGCTTTGCAGAAGGAAGAATAGTTTCTTCTAGTATGCCATGTCCCTTGGTGAAAATCTTGTACAAGATATTTGTCATGCGGACAAGGGTCCAATTTCTAGATCTATTCTTTCATATAACCGGCAATTCTGAAGTAATAATCTAGAAGATGGGCTTTGCAGAAGGAAGAATAGTTTCTTCTAGTATGCCATGTCCCTTGGTGAACATCTTATACAAGATATTTGTCTTGCGGACAAGGGTCCAATATCTAGATCTATTCTTTCAGATATTCCACCATTCTGGCATTACAGTTTACAAGTATACTAGAAGAAAGAGGATTGAATGACGATTACAAGAGCGTATATCATTGAATGAGGAATCGACTGTGCAGGCATTTAGTAGGCATTTATGAACGCACCAACATTGAAAAGTAAAGCAAGATGGGCGGTTAAAAAGGTCGACCACATACGAACTCGGTGGCCGCTGTTACACCTCCGTTCGATTCCTTGCGAAAGGTTCGAATAATTTCGGAATAATCGTTATTAATTTATGATAATTTTCTTAACGAATTATTATTCAATATATAATTTGTAAATTATGACGGAAATAAATGTTCGAAGATGATTTGACTTAGCAGTGATTTTTGATAAGGGCGTGAAACTATATTCATGTGAGGTAAACGGATCCTTGTCGTAGCTTTCGGAAGCGTCACATAGGCCTAGTCCTGATTGCAGGCTATCTCTCTCTCTCTCTCTCTCTCTCTCTCTCTATCTCTCTCTCTCTGTCTCTCTAATATCGTTGTTATAGCTATTATAAATAACGCTGCAGTATTACTGGTATTTACTCAAATATTATTACTCTTTATTATTATTAATTCACTTACCTCCGATAATCTGCGACAGTGAATTCACTGTCTCAATGCATTCACTGCGACAGTGAATTCACTGTCTCAATGCATTCACTGCGACAGTGAATTCATGGTGAAATTGAATTCGCTCTGACAGTGAATTTTATTCGCGTACATATATAAATATTACCACTTTCGTATCCACAACGGAGGAGGCTCAGAATACTACTATCTGTGTGTCTGTCGTCACATAGTATCTCCAGACACTACATGCATCAATTGTACTATATGGGCAACTTTCCCATTGATCATTGTGTCATCAACACTTTGTCACGCCTGTCTGTCTGTGTGTCTGTCACAAGTTCCAAAGCAGTCATGAGTCAATCTTGCAAATCTCATATACACATTTCGCGCCCTTTTCCAAAAGCAGTCATAAATAGAGGGGGCTGGGGGGGAGGGGGGTTGTACTGATGTTCAATTAAGTGACACGAAGTCACGCCTGACCTTTGCCATCTACTGGCTGAATAATGTTTGACCACCATATCTATTTTCCAGTCAATACATTTTCATACTTTTTTTTTTTCTTTTCATGGCCGGAAGTCTAATTCACACGTCTAGTACCACAGGAACCGACGACCACCATCTTTGTTCGTGACTCTGTTTGCTGGTTGGTGGTCGCTGTCTGTTTTCTGCTTTGTTATTTATTTATTTATCTATTTGTGAATTGTACAGATTACATAACTTAAGTTTTATTTCTTAATAATAGTTTAATTCTTTTTAGCAAAAGTTGCAGTGTTCTCATTTTAACCTTAACATTAACTTATCATAATGATTTTGCAATACATTTAAAAAGTAAATTCTACATAATACGGTTTTCACGAGACATTTCTTAATTGCGTTTAATGGTGAGGTTCATCGCGATGAATACTTATATGCTGCTGCTGCTGCTGCTGTGGTCTGCGTCCTTTGGGTGAAAGCTTCTCTCTCCTGCTTCCGATTCCTCTGCTGATTCTCTGTTGCACCGAACTAATTTACTCCAAATATTGGTTGTCAGTCTGTATCATCTCTGAATAATTGGTTCTGCTTTGTGTCTCTTTTGTTCTATTATTCAGATCCTCATCTTCTCGGTTGTTTCTCACTGCAGACCTTAGTATCTTGTGTTGGATTTTGTGTAATGCACTTATATTGGAAGTCGATGCTGCTAAACACGTGGGTATTGGTGGATATTCCATGATTGGTCTTATCATTAGGCTTTTGTGGAAATGGATCTCAGTATTTGTGCTCATATTCGTAAACTTCTGAAGATGTTCCAATTGCACAACTTCCTCTGAATGGAGGCTGCTCTTCCACAGTTCCCAACAACAGTGTCAGGAATCAAGGTATAGCCAGAGCATATTGTACGGGCAACGTAACAACAAGGCAAATAGAAAAAGTTATTTATTCACAATATAATACGTGCCCATGCCTCAAGGTTTATTTTGTCTCCTGAAAGGCAAATGGGTGCCGGTGCTATAGTCTCTCTCTCTCTCTCTTTTCACTACTTCCGTTGGATGAAACTGTACGGCGTTTGTGTGTGTGTGTGTGTGTGTGTGTGTGTGTGAGAGAGAGAGAGAGAGAGAGAGAGAGAGAGAGAGAGAGAGAGAGAGAGAGAGAGTTGTACACACAGAAGGTCAGTGCGAGGACACCGTAACATTCTCCCGTCCGAATGATTCCGTTGAAGTACGGTTTGCAAATATGTCATATGAAAGTTGGTGATGACCCAACTTCAACCAAATCCGGCTCGATCCTCCTCACCACAAATGATTCAGAATTAACTTCTCCCAAATGACGAAAGCAATCAAACGTGTGTCCATCCATCCATCACTCGAGAACCAATTTACGAGGCAGCCATTTCCGACGAAGTTCGGGTTGCGGAAGAAACAGGTCCTCCTTCTCTCCCCCCGCCCCCCCTTCCTCTTCAGGCACTTGCTCAGAATAGTGTGCTATGTGCCACCTCTGCTATGGGTCGAGAATTACCTGTAGTGGGCAGAGCATTTCTCTCCCCCCCCACACCCCCGCCAATGTTTCCGTACCGATAATACTGCCATATTAGATGCCATGAAGAAGTATAGGCCAGTCTATCTACACCACAGTCTTTCTGGGGGGCTCTTATAGAGAAAGGCTGTTACCATAGCTTCAAGTTGTCGTCTATCTTGTCTTGACAGTGGCGACCATCGGTTTCCGTGACCTCTGGCGCTATCGACAATGACATTTATTATAATGGCTGCTAAAATCTATGGAAGTGTATTTTTTTTTCTTATTTGATCAGGCGTCCCCGAACACTGTGGAAAACAGCAAAACTGAATTCCAGGAATATAAAAAGGGGCTCTAGAGTGGGTCTATTGTGGCGTCGTCCTTTACCTCTGCCAACTTCCACCCCCTTCCTTCTCTACCCCGCCCCCCCCCCCCCCCCCCCCCCTCCCTACATGTTGGGGACCTCCTCGGCCTGTCTAGGGACTGAAGCAACCTGGCAAGATTCGATAAGTAAAACCATAGTTTTATTGTGTTATGCATTTTTCCCCTATGCCTTTGCATCTAGTAATGAATAATAGATGCACTAAGTTGGACATAGTGCGACTTTGGCATTTCATTCTGCGTCCCCCTTCCCTGACATCCTACCCCAGCTCCTGAAAAGACCGATTTTTACATTGCGATCCCCTAGATTTGCATATTAATATAGTTACCAGGTTGGGGCGGGGGGGGGGGGGGGGGTGTGGATCTAGCCATACCAGTCGGTAGCATTAACATTGAAGGTTAAGCTACGTACACCCAAGGGAATCGGAAAAAGGGTATACCTCCTTTTTTCTACTATTTGAATAACAACCAAACACGGCGCAGTTGTTTGGCATTATTTAAATAATAATTTAGATTATATAAAAAAATCAAAACTATGGTTGTATTCGAAGAATGCAAAAATAAATCAATACAGATGATTGAAGTGACATTTGAATGAAACTGTAGCTGAGTGACTTCTCACCCTGACCTGGCCTCCAGGTGGCGCGGTTCTTGGTGGGATAAGCCGCAACGCCCCACAAATGACTCTACCTGACCATTCTATACCTTGCGTACACCCAGTTACAAAGGCGGTGTCGCACCGCCAGGCCTGGCTCGGAGATATCATGCCCTTCTTGCCCTGAAAGTGGCCTACGTTCAAACAACCAATACATAGTTAGGGTGGTTCGAATGGGAGGAGGGAAATTACGGTAATCATGCAAAGAAATGCAATATAGAATGAAATATATATGGATATAGAAAGAGAGAGAGAGAGAGAGAGAGAGAGAGAGAGAGAGAGAGAGAGAGCTTTTATTCCTGTTTAGTTATTAATCTGATGGATATACTTGAGACCTTCTGCTTTAAGAAACATGTTATATATTTTTTAGAAAATAATTATTATCAAATCTTGGAAGGTAAAATAATACTCAGATGCAGGAGTTTACTTTCCCCTCAACTAGTGTTTAATGATAATAGTTGAGATATTTCTCACTTTATTATGTCAAACTAAAACTCGAACTCAAATCTTCGAGAGACTTTCAGGTGAAGGAATTTCCTGAAGTCTACAATTGGTCATCTCATTTACTGGATAGGCAGGATTAACTTCGCTTCTGCAAATCCTGATTTTATTACAGCTTTCTGCGAATGAGTAATACAACTCATACTTTCACACATCGAGGTCAAAAGCCCTTCTGGAAGTCTGAACACCCAACCAGCAATTTCAAAGCAGCACCAGCACTGTAGAGAGGACACTGACAACAGAACTCCAATCACGACTACACTGGAAGACTGAGTGACAACCTTCAGTGAAAACTAGAGACGAGTTTCACAATCACGTTCTCTTAAAACCTCCAATATTATGGAGCTGCATTTTGCACTCCATAAGTTACTTTCCGCCAGGACAAGATCCATGGAAACCAAAATAGATTCACTCGTTTATTAAAAGGAAATAATTGGTAAATGACAAACCGACTCAAATACTAAGCACTTACTGGATGCCAAGTAATACTGGTTTTATCACAAGACAAAAAATAAATAGGAAAATAAATAAAAAATGAATGGATAAAATAAAAATTAGATAAATGAAAAATGTTTATGATCTTACAGGATACCAGGTAATACTGGTTTTATTAAAAGCAAAGAAACAAAGAAAGAAAATTAAATACTGCACACTTACATGATGCCAAGCAATACTGATTTTATTACAAACCCCAAACAAAAAACATTTACATTAATTTGTATCACTTTACATAATTCAGTGCAAATAATCAACTTCTCAATTTCCAAAGGACCTGCTCTCCAGGTTTTACACAGGTGAAACAATTGATGCCTCGAGGACAATCTAGTACTAAGGTCTAGTGAAACTAGATCAGTTGCAACCACACCCAATCAACCCTCGACAGACAATCGTCACAAATTCCAAGCAGTAGAAAACCTCTAGAGATTTCTGGCCAGTCTTTTAATGAGACTTTTTTTCTGTTGCATTCTTAAAGTTCCCGGAATGGTTATTCAACCTCTTGTCTGAAGTATTTGCATTCATCTAATTTCCACCAAAAGTCCACTATTCCCAATAGGAAACATTTTCATTTAGTCTTACACCTCAAACACTTCTTCAAGAAATATATTGGGCCTAAAACCTAGAGTTCAGTATACGAAAAAAACAAATATTAAGTTCAGTAACTGTTTAAACAATTCTTCAAAAAATATATTTGGTCTAAAACCTAGAGTTCAGTAAAGAAAACAAAACTAATATTAAGTTTAGTCACTGTTTAAATAATTCTTTAAGAAATTTATTTGGTCTGTCTCTTGGCAACGTCTGCTGCTGCTGCTGCTGCCTACACAGGCACAGCAGTGATGCCAACCCCTCTAACCCTATGCACCCTACAGAAGACGAGAAATTATCCTACATAGATGGAAATTACTCAACATTCTGAGGTTGTGGAAATAAGAACTAATACTAATGAAGATATTAATCAATACAGGCAGGCATTGTTACAATTACCCTGCACTTAAAAATATTGCCCTTATGTATAAAATATTTGGTCAAATTATCCTACGTGTAGGGCAATTACCCTGCGGTTGGCAACACTGAGGCACACCTGCAGCCGTGACCAGTGATGGCAGTTAAGTAGGCTCCTCTTTGGAGGGGTGCCGATCGTCCTACCCCGCTTTGTAGGGGGCCCGATCGTAAAAATATTTGCCAAAAATACACTAATCAAGACAGGCTAATGAAATTATCAGGCATTATTAGCACTATAATAACGCATATTCTCTGTGGAGTTTTTATCATCCTACAGGGAAAATAAATGATTTTTTTGTTTTATGAAAAAAAAAAAAGTGAAATTCGGTGCCCGTCGTACAAAAGGATAAATTTGGTGATCGGTAAAAAACTACTCTCTTGAATAGAAATTCGGTCTGTAGGCTATTGGTATAATCCACCTGGAACATGCACTTAAAGTATTATCAAAATAGAACAGTAAATAAGCACGTATTAACAAAAAAAAGAGCAACAACTTCAGCGAAAGCCCCGCCGATAAATGAGATAATAGCTAGGAAGAAATATTCAGAAAAAATTCAAACCTCGATTTAGGGACAAAACCTTTTGAGAGTTTGTAGTTATTATGTCACTTGATAGCCTAAAACTTCTAAAAATTATATTATTTAGGAAAATCAAAGAAATAACCACACCCCCTTCCCGAAAAAAACCAAACCAGAGAAAAAGCGAAAAAGCGATTTTTTCTGAGGACAAGAAACTTGAAAAATTAGTTTAAATACCCCTGATACCCTTCAAGTTGTTTTCTGTGATGAAACTAATCTTAGGAAACGTAGAAAACGACATCGACCAATTTTTGAGAGATAAACTATAAAATTTGCGATTTGCATATATACCGGCGGGGCTTTCGCTGAAGTTGTTTTTTTTTTTTTTTATTTTTTTATTACGTGCTTATTTACTGTTCTATTTTGATAATACTTTATGTGCATGTTGCAGGTGGATATACCAACATTCTGTCAGACCGAATTTCTATTCAAGACTAGTTTTTCTCACGACACCAGTGTCCCTTGTACAAGAGACACTGAATTTCACATTTTTTTTCATAAAATCATTTATTTTCCCTGTAGGATGATGAAACTCACAGAGAATATGCGTTATTATAGTGATAATAATACCTGATAATTACATTAGCCTGTCTTGATTAGTGTATTTTTGGCAAATATTTTTACGATCGGCACCCTTCCAAGGTGGAGACTATCCTTAATGATATTTCAACCATCTGAACATTTTCTGTAAAAATTCTGTAGAAATCTGTAGATGTGAAACAAAACCTTGAACTAAATCTGCAGGATCGCTTGTTTATTCTTAATCACTTTGTTATTCATTTATTTTCACATCTTAATTAGGATGAAATTCGGGCAAATAAAAGAACTTTCATTTAATACTACTTTTAAGTTCTGAACACAGCCAAAATTATGCCGGGTATCGTCTCCCCGAATCGCATTCAATAATAAGAACGAAGGGAGTAAACAACTTGTTATTCTCTGATAGACATCCTCAAAACAAAAGAGGTGAACGGTAATTCCTTTGGACGCAGAACAGGAAAATTAAAGAAAAAGTTACTATGCACTCACAAACATGTCTAATTGAAATCAACGTTTCTCTTATGTCGTACATTTCTCGTCTGTCATACTGCGTCCAGATTTCCTTCCTTATTATAATAATCTCAAAAAATGACGTATTTCTTACCATGTATTTTGTAGGGAACAAACCTGTGTTGCAGTAGGTAACCTACTTCTCTTTTCTTTTTTTTTTTTCTGATATAAAGTAGGACAACTCTTTCAACTAAAAAATCTTAGCTGGGTAAGCTCAACATAGTTATGGTGTTGTATCAAGGTTAACATCAAACCTTTCAAGGAATTCATGAAACAGCCTCAACTTGACTCATAGTCAGATGAATTATTGAGGAACTTGATTCTTTATCCAGTTACATCTGAGCCAACAGGAAATCTTTTGCCATTTGAGAGGCATCTGAAAAAAAAAAACAGGCTGTTTATCTAAAATTCTTTCATTCTTGTGTATCAAGAGCGCTTCACTTCTCAGCTCACTCCTTACTTGGGTACCAAGAGTCATTACCTGCTGAAGTCCTAGATAGAAAAAAATCTATGGATAATAGATATAATTTGGTTTTATCGTCCCTTAGTCACAGCAGCATTTGCACACTTCATTTTGGCCACAACCATAAACAGATTCGAAGCATAAATAGCAAAGTGCTTACATCTTTATTTTCGCAGCTCGGTTTCAGGATTTAGAGTATGGAGAGAATGGTAAAATCTGTGGATTTCCCCTGTTTGGGAGGAAAAATCTGAAATTCTGTAACACACAAAAAATATGCAGATTTTAGATTAATCTGTAGATCTGGCAACACTGCAAAACGATTCTCTCTCTCTCTCTCTCTCAGGGAATTTTCGTCTCCATTCCCCCAAACTGTAAATTGCGAATCTCACTCCTGAAA
>NC_061109.1:573365-611850 GCF_015104395.2 Macrobrachium nipponense
TTTCCCTTTACGTATTTGGGTCACAACGAGGCCGGCTCATACGTAAAACTATTCACCATGAATGGTATAATAAGCTTTATAATTGAGTGGTGGAAACAATAATTAGACTAAAATAATGGCTTAACTCAGATTCTTAAATACTGTGAAAATAATTGTATATAATCCTTTCATTAGACACTTTTTATATTATTTTGATTTCATACTCTAAAAATGGTATTTGAGACTCTTATAAGTACAAATCACGGTGTGTACCTAATAGAAGTACAAAAAAAAAAAAGATTTAGAGAGGGTGAGGTTTGACCTAATATATCGTACTGATATACTGAACAGTAGGTTATACGTGTAGTACATCCAAATTGATTAATTTGCCACTCGACAACTCAAGGCCTGTCCACACTAGGAAACTGTTTGCAAACAAAATTTGCGAACAATGTTTCCAAACTGTTTGTGAACTGTTTGCAAACTGTTTGCAAACAGTTTGCAAACTTTGCGAACAATGTTTCCTAGTGTTTAAAGACCTTTAGAATCATGAGTTTATAATAATTCTGTGTCAGTACATGGCTTTAGAATCGATAATCAAAACAAAAACTGAATAGAGCTAGAACGATACTTTATCACCTTTATAGATGAGGACTAATGAAACTCAGCTTGTAATTGACGTGAAAGGTTTCAATTGTTGCCGCTGGTAGTATTGACTCTATAGTTTCCTTTTAGCTTAACCAATTAAATGTGCGTAAATAGGCGAGCCAATTAAATGTGGGTAAAAAGGCGAGCCAATTAAATGTGGATATCAACAGCAAACTTATGTTTGTAAAGATCGATGTGAAGAATATTTGTAGGCTGAGCAAAGAATTGGGTTAAAAATGTCTCTCCAAAAGAGTTGTAGATATGAAAAGGCAATAAGATAAAAATTCAATAGTAAACAAGGCCCTAATACATAGAATATAGAATGTCAGTTCTTCTGACTTATGTTAATGACAGTCACTTCTTGTTCGGATTATGATCTGCCATAATAATCAGATTATAATTGTTGCAGTGAATGTTGAATTGTGATCTCCGTCATAGCTATTCTTGAGTGGAAATATATTTTCTATATGTCACCGTCTGTTTGCCATGACTCTGTTGTTGCACTCTCTATTATATTCCCCACCGGTTTAGAGGCTCTAGGGTGGGATAAAATATACAAACACTTTAATGTACATGAAAATTATGTGTACAAAAATTAGATTACTGCAAATACGAGACATCACTCAATTCAATCTGACAGAGAGGACACACGTAGCTTGTACCACCTAACAATTGCATGATCAGTACGCATCCAAAACGAAAAATGCAACCATACCTTACTACGAATAACACACACACACACAGTAACTCTTATCCCGTTGTAAAAATAAATGCTTTATTTACCATAATCAAGCACTGACCGCTTTTAAAACAGTATCTCGACAAATCGTCCGCGGAATATTCTATCAAAAAATAAATTAATACTTTGAAAGAAGCGGGATTAAGTAGCAACCTCGAAATAAATCTTCTAATACGTCAGGGAATATGACAACCAGTTAGACAACGCAGCAGAATTGAGGTAAACTGGAATGTTGTTTTCGCAAAGCTAACCGATGTCGTTGATCAAATAAAGCATTAAGAAGCCAACTGCTTATTAATGAACCCTAGGCGTTCGTGACCCGATGAACTCCCTGTGTGAGGTTAGTATACCATACAGCAAGATGCGATGTTTCCTTTATATGTTGACTTGCTGTTTCCAGGATGCCTTGTTATAAAGATGGCCAAGTACTAGTATTTAGGATTCGTTGCTTTTGCTTTGATTTACGAAAGGTAGGCTCTTAAGCCAAGCAATGGGACGCTTTTGGCCATACAGAGCTTATGACATCGAAAAGGGTTAGTTGGAGCGGTTGCGTAGCCTGACGAAGAGGTCCAGAAAAGGAAGGAGATGGAGTCGAGTGATATAAAGGTGTAACTGGGAGAAAACCCCACAGTTTCACCAGGAAGTTTTAGTTAGAGAGGTTGGACAGCAAGACTAAAGAAAGGAAGCAGGAATGGGGGTAAATTAAAAGGCTAAAATGTAGGTGCAGTTATGCCAAAGCGACGCTGCAGACTAGAGATGCTCCGATACCAAAATTTTGGCCGATACCGATACTCATTCAAAAGTCGATACCGTTACCGATACCTAAACGATACTATTAGTAAGTTCTTTCTAGATATTTCCATTACCTTTGTCTATCAGATTTCTGCTCTGTTGCTATGCAGATTGTTTTTTTAACAATGTGGTATTGTTATTATATGAGGACCCTGCAGTAGGGGTGTAAGAATACTACCACTGTAGGTCCTGCGTGTCGTAAAAGGACAGCTACTACCTTGCAGTCTTACTTTTTAGTAGAAGGCTAGTCCCACCGCCAATAGCTGTGGAAACTGCTGCAGTCTTACTTTTTAGTAAAAGGCTAGGCCCACCGCTAATAAATAACTGTGGTTGATGACAGCAGGGGCATGCAGTCGTAAAAACTCTTTTGCCAAACGATGGACGACGACGCCTGATGCATGCAGTGGAAAAGGCGCATCAGGCAACCGACCCCTTAATGTAGGGATAAAGGTGGGAAAGAACACTGCTACTATATAAATCATAAAAATTAACATAGTAAGTGTTTGGAAGTTTAAAAGTTGTTGTCTCTGTCAAATAGAAAATATGCTATTTAAGTTGCTGAAGTATTTAGTTAGTAACAGGAGCATAGTGTATAATGCAGTGACTACGAAGTAAGAATGTTATACATTTATATACGGGGGTAAAAAAAATGATATAAGAATAAATTTATTAAAGTAAATAAAGGACTTCCTGTAGTTCTCAAATGTATCAAAGCAAAAAAAAAGTACCTCTGTAGTTCAAAATTAATATGTATATGCTGATGTTTAACACTTCTGGATCTTCCTGTTAGTGCAAAACTATAGTCAGTGTGGCTATAATAGATTATGTATTTGCTTATTTGTTCTGCTTTCTTATGATTGGAGTTGTAAATAATTGCATTTCCTGAAGTTAGATATAAAAGTATGGGCCCATATTTTACCGATACCGAGTACAGATGCCTAAACAATTACCCGATACCACCGACACCGACACTCTAGCACGTCTCTGCTACAAACACCCTTTAGTAATACCATATGAGAATTCATTGTTTGAAAAGCTATATCAAACGCTGTTTTACAGTCAATTTCTGCCATATTGTTTCGCCATGACGACGAGTAATGCTTTCAGACATTGACACGGGCATTGTTCTCTTCGTTTGTTTGTTTGTTTGTATGGTGTTTTTACGTCGCATGGAACCAGTGGTTATTCAGCAACGGGGCCAACGGCTTTACGTGACTTCCGAACCACGTCGAGAGTGACTTCTATCACCAGAAATACACATCTCTCACACCGCAATGGAATGGCCAAGAATCGAACTAGCGGCCACCGAGGTGGCAGGCCAAGACAATATCGATCACGCCACTGAGACTTAGTCGTCACTTTCATTAAACAACAGCAATAACAATAACAACAGCCATTGTTAGTCAGTGTGAGCCCTTCCTGATCCTGAGGACGTTTAACTCGAGTAATCAGTTATGAAAATGATGTCGAATTTGCTAAAACAAGAAATAAGCGCGTGTTTGGTTCTGGGTCTCCATGGGGAGCCTGAATGGGACTTCACCTCCTACTTTTTGCCCTGAAGGGTTCCTGGTTGTGGCTCCGACATTAGTTGATTGAGTGTTGCGCTTTATCCTTTGTGGGCCTGACAGAAGTTCATGTATAAAGGTAAAACGAAATTAAACATTAAAAAGATTGCATCGTCTTTTATGTAATAAACGCACTTCACTGTGAATAAGTTGAGTGAGAAGTTCATCCAATCATTCATCAATTTAGGACAGAACATTGTTAGTAATTCATTCATTAATTCACATATGCATGTCTTTGATCTGGATTTAATTTTTTTTTTTTTTTTTTTATGTGAAGATTTAGGTGAACAATGGAACACAAAATGCAGAGTTGTGATAGTCAGTACGTAAACGTGTCGACCCCTATAATAACACCTATAAATATTTGAAGGTAGGAGACCCTCTCTCAAACATGTTTTGTTAAAGATGATGGCAGCATCAGTGGAATTGATTTTATATATGGTCTTTTCAATTCTTCTTATTATTCTCTTCTCATCAGGGTTGATATTTGCTAATAGCTGGCCGATGTTCATATCTCGGTGAAAGAAATGTTTTCTAAAAATAATAATTTATTGATATGATAACAAAAGTGGTTAACAAATCTTAGTCTAAGGGCGTAACGGAATTCCAACGTTTCCAACCGTATCATCGGTTCATTTTCAAGGAAAGGTGAGCTTGAACTGATTGGAATGGGGTCGTTCGGCGGTATTTATTGTGTCCCAGGTGCTCTGTCTGATGGGCGCCGCATTTTCATTGGCTGAACAGAGGATTAAGTGCCTGAGTCAAGCCGTCTTGCAGAGGTGGAAGCTCGCACTGCTCTTCTCGTGCGGACGCTGGAGACTGGGAGCGTAGTATTGGGAAGGTCATTGCCGATAGACGGGGGCACCTGATTGGCCCGTTCGATCGGCTCTATGGTGCTGGCGGGCGGCGCCCTTCTTGCCACCGTCGGGAGGAGTGAAGTCTCTTGGGGTTGGTGTTGAGGCTGGGTCGGGTCTCCTTCCCGATGTGTAGGGCCTCCAAGAGGCGGAGGCGACGGTGGTCTGCTGCCTTATCGATAATTCTGATATTAGGAATAATGTCATTCCTAGTTATCCTGGTATTGTGGACGTTTTTGGCATGATTATGGATGGCGCCTTCCTGAGCGTGGCAGGATATCCTCTTCGAAAATCGCATAGTCGTCATACCAATGTAAGCGCCGGGGCATTCCCGGACAGGGCATTTGTACTGGTAGACAACGTTAGTTTTTCTTGAGAGGGTCCTGCAACACGGGGGCTGGATTGTTTTTCATAATCAGGCCACTGGTCTTCTTGCTCTTGTAGTATAAATTATTAGTTTCACTTTTTTTGCAGGGTCCGTGGGGGAGACGTTCCTTTCTATGATGGTACGAAGGGCTCGCTCGTCCTCTTTGTATTTCTTATGAAATACTCCCTTGTAAAAGAGAGTGACGTCTTCAAGGGCGGCGCGACGAGGCTCATGCTGATACCACTTATCGATGTTTCTGCGAATGCATTTAGTGATGTCCCGGCTGGAATACCCGTTGTTAATTAAAAACTTGGGCAACACGTTTCTAATTCAGTGTGCGTGTCCTTCCACGAAGAGCAGTGTGAGAGAACTCTCCTGATGAAGGCGCTGATCGCAGTGCGCTTGTATCTCTCTGGACACTCGCTCTCGCCGTTCAGGCACATGCCCAGGTTCGTGGGTTTCGTATACACCTGTGTTACGAACGCTCTCTTGTTGCCCGAGCGAGGGCGTCAAGGAAGGGGAGGCGACGGTCACGGCAATGTTCGATGGTGAAGTTGAGTCTGCTGTGGTCGTGGAAGGCTTGTCGCAGGCGCTCTATTTCTTCACGTGCTGGCGCTGATGAAAGTGTCGTCAATATACGGACGTACATAGACGGCTTCTCGATGTTGGCGAATACCCGACGTTCCACAGCACCCATGTAGAAGTTCGCGAAAAGTACTCCGAGGGGAGAACCCATCGCTACACCGTCTTTCTGTGTGTACATATGTCCTCTGTGGGTGGAGAAAGGGGCCTTTTTTGTACAAATTTCAAGGAGTTTTCGGAGGGCATGCTCAGGGATGTTTAATGGGGGCGTGGAGTCGTCTCTATATACACGATCCAGGATTATCTGAATTGTTTCATCCACTGGGACGTTCGTGAAGAGGGACTCCACGTCCATCGATGCAATAACTCCTCGGGGGTGTCGTTTTCAGTGCTTCTAAAAAACTCGGCAGATTGACTTCCAACTGTGGTCATCTGGAACATAAGGAGTCAAAATAGTATTCAATTTCTTCGCAAGCTGGTATGTAGGAGCGGGAATTTGGCTAATAATTTACTACAAGAGCAAGAAGACCAGTGGCCTGATTATGAAAAACAATCCAGCCCCCGTGTTGCAGGACCCTCTCAAGAAAACTAACGTTGTCTACCAGTGCAAATTGCCCTGTCCGGGAATGCCCCGGCGCTTACAGTTGTATGACGACTATGCGATTTTCGAAGAGGATATCCTGCCACGCTCAGGAAGGCGCCATCCATAATCATGCCAAAAACGTCCACAATACCAGGATAACTAGGAATGACATTATTCCTAATATCAGAATTATCGATAAGGCAGCAGACCACCGTCGCCTCCGCCTCTTGGAGGCCCTACACATCGGGAAGGAGAGACCCAGCCTCAACACCACCCAAGAGACTTCACTCCTCCCGACGGTGGCACGAAGGGCGCCGCCCGCCAGCACCATAGAGCCGATCGAACGGGCCAATCAGGTGCCCCCGTCTATCGGCAATGACCTTCCCAATACTACGCTCCCAGTCTCCAGCGTCCGCACGAGAAGAGCAGTGCGAGCTTCCACCTCTGCAAGACGGCTTGACTCAGAGACTTAATCCTCTGTTCAGCCAATGAAAATGCAGCGCCCATCAGACAGAGCACCTGGGACACAATAAATACCGCCAAACGACCCCATTCCAATCAGTTCAAGCTCACCTTTCCTTGAAAATGAACCGATGATACGGTTGGAAACGTTGGAATTCCGTTACGCCCTTAGACTAAGATTTGTTAACCACTTTTGTTATCATATCAATAAATTATTATTTTTAGAAAACATTTCTTTCACCGAGATATGAACATCGGCCAGCTATTAGCAAATATCAGCCCTGATGAGAAGAGAATAATAAGAAGAATTGAAAAGACCATATATAAAATCAATTCCACTGATGCTGCCATCATCTTTAACAAAACCTATAAATATTCGTATAAAAATGGAGAAATTCCTAATATTTTTATTTGACGAATGTCTAGATTCGTAAAAAATGGGAGAAATTCCCAATATTTATATTTGACGAATGTCTAGATTTAAGAATGACGAAGTGTGTTTGTTCGTGCACGTTGTCGTCATTGTCAAAATGGATAGTCCTTCGTGAGCGTGTGTGAATAAGTTTTATATAACGACCCCAAACGCCTCCCACAAGTAGCTATTGATTAACATACCTGTTAACCTAAATGGCTACACACGGACTAGCTGTTGCTACGAAACCTGCTTTTGATAAAGGGAAAGTGTACTAGTTGGACCTACCCGGAACTGTGCGTTCTCAAGGGCAGGTGAAGAAAATCTGTATGATCTACTCACATTCCGCTCTCTCTTAATATTAAGCTTGACAAGGAAGACGTGAGCAAAGCATGTAAGGAGAAAATGGATGCAAAATGGTCCCGGGGGAATGGGTTATGGAATCCGCATTTGTCAAGGAAGACTCGATCTCTTACTCCTTCCTCGTGTGGCAAAAGTGAAGAAATATCTGGCTTATGCCAATTCTGTGTAAGAAATCCCACAATTATAAGAGTTTAAACGACACAAGTTGCTAATTACGTGCCTTCTGGTCATTTGCTATTTTTATCAGACATTCCTTTATACGAATAACCTAAAAATTGGGCTACAGAATAAAGTGTTGTCAAATGTTATCATGGATACTCCATAGCAACATTCACACTGATCTGGCATTTTGTCGTTGAGTGCAAACTTCACACCTCTCGACAAAAGATGTGGTCTAGAAATGTCGTTTGACATAACTAGTCCCTGATGATCAGATTGCATCGATTCAAGATCTCTTTTCTAAGGTAGTGTTGCACCCCTCCTGAAACAATACTGGCTTCTCATCAGATTTCTCTGAATGATTTACAGTTACCATGCTTAACTGGAAAGTCATAGAAAAACCACTAATATATATACGTATATGTATATATATATACATATATATATATATATATATATATATATATATATATATATATATATATATATATATATATATATATATATGCTTATATATAGGTCACACAAAAAGTAAAAGATATCCCAAGCGCTTTCATATTATTTCAGTTTAAGAAATCCGTCATAGAACATTATTTTTTTTATTATCATTATTATTAGTAAACGGTCATAAGGATATTTAAGTGTAAGAGCGCATCCTACTACTTATATTGAAATCATATAGGCAAACTTAAATTGAAATCATGTAAGCAAACTTATATTGAAATCAAATAAGCGAACTTATAATGAAATCATATAAGCAAACTATATTGATATCATATAAGCAAACTTATGCTGAAATCGAATAACCAAACTTATATTGAAATCATATAAGAAAACATATTGAAATCATATGAGCAAACTTATATTGAAATCAAATAACCAAACTTAAATTGAAACAGAATACAGCCTAGGCTGTATTTATTGCCACATACTATCGAGTGAATGGAGCATATGTAAATATATTTATTCAGTAATAAGTTTCCTTGCTCTACCGAAAAGCTCAAAGATATTCCTGTTGTTTTTCATTATATTTCGTTGCTGGGCTAGTATCCATATACCATCATTTACTGATTTTAAAAATGATGCAATTTTTGAAGGCAGTACTATGTTTCCCTTTTGTATGAAAAACGGGTTTTAGAGAGAACTTCCAAATGAATTCCGAGAATATGTTTTCTGCACAAAATTGTAAATCGTTTACAATATGTTGAAGTTTAAGAGTATTTAATAGTTTTTGTCAATGAAAAAAAATTACACTAGCAATATTAATTCTTAACATTATGTTCTGATACCTCTCTCTCTCTCTCTCTCTCTCTCTCTCTCTCTCTCTCTCTCTCTCTCTCTCTTTCCGACTTTATAAGCTATTCCGTTTTTCTCAGTCACCCTTAGACTTTTGAGAAGCAATACATAAAAGCAGATGTCAGCTTTGTGGGTTATGTCTGCAGTTCCCTTTATTCATTTACAAGTATCATTGTTATGTGATCCTGATGAAACACCCGAATGCTTTATCATAAGTCTTTTGTCCTCAGCGTCTGTTTCCAATTGCGTTTGGCAGTGGTGAGCAAATTGCAGGTCTCCATTTCACTCCAGGTAATTGATCATTTTTCTCCTTTTACTTCCGAGTCATAAGATATCTGTTGCTATTTATTTCGAAATGACCATGATTTTATGGTACCTGCATGTGAAGTTATGCCAGACAATTTTAAGCAATATTTTTTTAATTTCTTCAATCCAGTTCCAGAATGTGATCATAGCACAACGTTATAGCACCAACGCACTTTGCGCAATGTACAACCTCAATGCACTGGACAAAAGGGCAGATTCTTAACCCCGAAAAGATAACTGAATTACCAAGCATGTGCAGGAGTTTCCTCACTTAAAGGGAAAGTTATTTAAATTCTCAATTGTGACAGATCACGAGGTAATCTGTCATATTTTAATATTTCAAATTTTTTATCTTTTTTAGCAAAGCTTATTGAATTCACTGTTTTTGGCTTTTCTCTTTTTTTTTAACATAAACATTTCCGCGTGGGTATTATCGTCGCTTTTAAACCTTTAATTGAGATAAAAGCATATTTCAAACTATTATTTTGTCATGCACAACCTATTATTTGTATTATCTCATCGTCTACAGTAGTATTGCAAACTAATCGTGACACCAATTATGGTATGGAATGGCTACACATTATGTGATTATTACTTCAAAAACAAGTTTGTTTATTTTTGTGAAGCAACTTATTCGTCCACATCATCACACAGTGCTCATTATCTTCATCGTATTCTACATTTTTAAAGAATTTGGCTCAGACACGCTGGATGACGGGCCTTCGTATGGCGACAGAGTTAAATCGACTATTGCTGCTTCTACAATATTTTAATTTCAGTGTAATAAAGCCGGCCTTTTTTCTTTATATAAGCGTCTTCTTTTATTCCATTATTTTCTCCAAGTTTACTGCTAAGTGCTGGGAAATCAAACGCCTAAGTCGATTTTTTTTCTTTTGTATTGTTCCCTCAGATTTAGAGCACTGAAATCGTTGAATGTAATACAGATATGTTCCTTGTAACAAGAACGCTACAGCCTTTTTGGTGTTAGCATCAACCAAAGGAACTTTCTTTTACAAATAAAAATCAAGGTATATCTCTTAGTTTTCCTAAAATGTAACATATTTAGGTGCATGCTTATTGCTTAACATTGCAAACCTAAGCAAGATCTCGTTTTCGAAGAATTCTTCGAGTTAAGAGTTTTATGATTTTGCATAGTGAAGAATTAATGAAGAGACCCCATCCTCGCTCCATAAGCAGTTTGTCTTGTTTCAGACTCGGCCATCTCAGTGAGATACGTCCAGAGGTCCACACCAGACCTTTTTATGCATTTTGACACACCAGTACTCTTATGGGTTCCCGTAAAGGAAGGAAGGAAGGGCTCGTGTTCTGGCACCAAGCAACCCTCAGACACTAATCATTTCAAGTGGAAAAAGAGACGATGCTTCTTGTAAATGTCAATGGACGTTGTTAGGGTGAACCAGCAGTTAGCTGTGGATTCCTTCACTTTCAAAATTGTTCTTGGCAACAAGTTCCGTGAAAAGGAAAGGGAAACAGGATGTGAGGACAAAGCAAAATTTAGAAGCAAGCTGCAGTTCCTGCAAAAGAAAATGAAACTGTGCACGAGCTAAAATTCGGCACGAGTTTAAAGAAGAAAGTCTGCCTGAATCAGCTTCAAGAGTATTCAAGTCTCTTTTTAAGTAAGGGGGTAGATTTTACCTTAGCAACTGAATCTTATTGCATTATTTATCCAAAATACTTTGCAATTATGCAGTACTGGGATCCGTTATTCATTTTGCGTCATATCCTATTCCCACGGCTGTGGTGACATCATCTATGTGCAGCCAAAAATACGTTTTCGAAGATGCCCTCTAAAATGAGTGTGACTGATGTACATAATCTATCTTCGCAACTGATAAGTAACCAATGACCACAAAAGAAAACGCTTATAACTAGATATTCTTGTATGCGTTCAATAAGAGCATGCATCCTCAATGTTAATTTTCATGTGGGAGAAGCTTGACCAATCTCGTTTGGTGTCACAGCTGCTGCTGCTGGTTGCATCAGTTCAGTGGCCGTGTGCAGGTTGGTGAGGGTTCTCCTCCGATGAGTTGGTCTGCCCCTTGGCTTTTTTGTGCTTCTGTTTTCTTATGAACATCGCACGTAAAAATTGTTTAAAATTCCTTGTTGTTTTGAAATGTAAGTATTCTGTCGAGAAAACGTAAAAACGAGAGACTCCTAGCACGGGTTTTCTTAAATCAAAATGAATAATCAGTCATTTTTCGCCACTTTCAGCTTTTTCGTTCGTAAACTCAGCAAATAAAGAACCATTAGTTATTTTGCAGTTCCACCCTCATTAACCTCGCCAGGAATGACTCAACAGCTGCTCCTCACACGTAAATCGGCCATGTGTGTCACCAACTTTAAGATATTGATTGTTATAATTTGCTCGATTTGTCAGCAACTCAGGTTTTTCTTATGACAATCTGATCATTGTATCAATAATTGTGTCATTGTATCAAATATTCCTTATCGGGCTACAATACAAGCTTGAAGACGTCCACAAATCGCAAATATACAAGTAATCACTGGTTCTGATAGACACTCATTTCACAGGTGTGTTTGTGGAATTGGTGCAAAGTGCTTGCAATGCAACTTATTCGTGACAAGACAACTGGAAGTACTTATTGCGAGAATTGATTCAGGATTTCAACAACTCGCAGCTTTGCTCTCGGTAAAGTATGTTAAATGTGAATAAATTTAAACGTACTTTTAAGAATCCTCGAACTACTGATGTGAATAACTTTAAATGTACTAGTAATAAACCATTCAATGAATCCTCGGACTACAGATGTGAATGTTATAATTTATCGAAGTGTTAACTTTCTCAGTTTTATTTTCCATAATTTAATGTTTCGTCTTCCAGGTTTACGATAGTTGGTGAGTGAAGGCCACAGTCCATTTCTTTGTTCTGAATTGTTGGACCTGGGTTGTCAACTGACTTCATGAAAGTAAGTCATTCAGGATGTCGGAAATTTAGTTTGACATCCTCCGTGTTTCACAACGCACAATATGCTTCAAATCTATAACAGTTTGATTTTGCTTGTGACCAGTGACCAAGTATGTCGGGAGCTCTAAGATCTTGAACTTGGTGCACCTCAATTGCCTTTGGTTTTCTCTAATAGCCCGTAACGTTTTGGACTTGGCACTTTTACCATAGTTAATATTATGGTTTAGTTAATATTATGGTTTTCGACACAGGCAATGGAAATCGAGAATCTTCACGGCGGTGTTGATGGAAGCGAGGACAAAATGTAGGTGAGAGACGGCATAAACTTTTAGCCGCTTGTGGTGGCGGTGTGGGTTTAAGCTTCACTGTCGTCCTGGATTTGTTTGGTTTCGATGGTTCACGCCCGGGAGCCGACAAATCTCTTATCGACCAAAAAATTCACCTTCGGTCAAACATATATGAAAATTAATTCCGAGGTAGAGTGAATTAGATATTAAAGGACATTTGTAGCTCGATTTATATATATATATATATATATATATATATATATATATATATATATATATATATATATATATGTATGTATGTATGTATGTATATTATTGCTATTTGTTACTGAAGAATGTATTTGAATTTGTTTAATTGCCTTTGATGCATACATAATTCATGTCTATCACAATCTTCTTTCCTCTTTCGTCTTTTTTCCACATACTCATAGGCATTCTGTTCTCTGAATACTTGCTATACAGGTGCGTGGCCCTTGGTCTTGAATACTAGGATGAATCAACCGGATGAATGATAATAATAGCAGGGCTATTGCATCTCTCGGGTTCAGTTCCTTATTCGTACCTATCTGTCTGTAACTGCATATTAAATCTATTCCCCAGGGGTGTGTTTAGTATGTATACACATGTATTAGTATTTCATATATATGTATATGTATATTACATATATAAGTGTGTGTGTGTGTGTGTGTGTGAATGCATGTATGTATGTGTTCGTTTGCTTGTTTGTGCGTACATACGTATAAGCACTAGCAGTGCGAATGTCAGAATGACAGTGATCGCGAACATTAAGGTTAATTTCTTATCATGAAAATCATTTCCTTTCCCTTTTGCGATAGTTCCTCATATTCTCTTCCTTTTTCTTTACAGCAGTGACCCAAATGAAAAGAGCTGCAAATTCTATAATTACAATGAATCAAAGGCGGTGGAAATTAGATACGAAGCCCCCATAGAAAACAGAAAGAAAGTCGATCTCCATCGGCGACGGAAGGAAGTCCCATCTACTGCCAATCTCGGGATTTCAACACAAGTCACTATAGCTTCACTCTCGTCGCTGAGGTCAGCTCTGATATGCTCTGAAATAAGGTCTACCAAAGCGGTATCTTATCTGTTCTTTATATAAATTTAATTTCTACCTGTTGACCAGTGTAGCTACCGCAGGATCTGTCGGAAACTTTGAGTTCTTCATCCACTTACTCATTACTCTCTTTGTGCCTATGCTTCCTAAGAGCATTCATTCCTCAGCTTCACCCATAAACTTTCTTGTTACCTCATCATTTTTCCCCGACTTTTGTCCAGACTTACCTTTTCATCATGTTGTAGAACAACTCATGACACCTCTTTTGCCTTGAAGCTACGCCTACAACCGTATCAGCCATTTCATTAAATAAAGTGGAATACCCCTATAGGCTCTCTGAGCCGTCCACCTACTTCTCGGTCATACTCGCTTCCTCTATGCCGAGGCCAGTAACCCTGTCACTTCATTTATCCTGTTTAGGACTCTCATTCCTCTTTCCTCCCGACAACTCCAAAGGTAAGTTCTCTTCAATAACCTGACTTCGTTCATTCTCTCTGTATGCCATCTCAAAACACTGATCTACTATACCTTGGCCCTTGCTAAAGCCTTTCCCACTCCTTTGAATTTCCCCATCCTTCACTCTTGCAGTTCCTCTTATACTACAAATACAACATAATTCATTTTCACAGTTCCGCCTTTCTTTCACATTCACCATCCACGCTTCATTTCCATGGGCATGCCAAAACACGCATACACACACACACACACGCACACACACACACACACACACGCATCTATCTATATATATTATATATATATATATATGCTTAAAAAATCACAGTAGATGCACGTGACTTCATTAAATAAGCGAATACCACAGGAAAATGACAGTCAGAAATCCAAGCGAAAGCGCTTGGATTTCTGACTATCATTTCCCTGTGGTATTCGCTTATATTATATATATATATATATATATATATATATATATATATATATATATATATATATATATATATATATTACATACATATGTATATATATATATATATATATATATATATATATATATATATATATATATATGTGTGTGTGTGTATATGTATGTATGTATGGGCGGATGCCATACCATTCAACCCAAAGTTATGATGGTGAAAATATATCAGGGCTATCTTTAAAAATGACTAAGCATTGATTTTCTGGTCTCATTTTAGCCGTCTCAACTGCAAAGAGAAGCTTGTAGGATCCGAAATGAATCAATCATCCCTGGTTCATTTTAAGATGATTTTCCTTTGTTAACTGAATTACTAACGACTCAAGAATATTTCAATTATGAAATTTATTCCTCTAGTTACATGATCTGGCCATATCATTTTGAACTGATATCCCGATATATGCATGAATAAGACATTTAGTGTCAGTATTATTGTAATAGACTTATGTCGTTCAACTATTATCTAGATATCTTTTCTTGTTTAACCAGTGTAGTGTGAATCGTAATTAAAACTGTATGTTTTATGGCATGTTACAATTGCCTCCTGGAGTAGTTTAATCGTGACTGGCTTTCGTGCGTAAATACTGTACGCCTTCGACACCAAAACTATCAGTGTTAGAAATGTTTTCAAAACCAAACATATATGGAGTGCAAAATATGTTTTTACGTTTTTACCATTGGCTATTTATGTATCACAAATGCTGTAAAATGTCCTTTTAGATTGTCGGGGTTCCTGGATAGTAAAGTATCTTCCTGTCTCCTTCATTCCGTTTATTTTTAGATAAAATATTTTTGGACTAAATATTCTGTATGCCTAATGTACACTGAAGGGAAAATTATGTATGCTGACCATTCGTAGTTTTTCTGAGCATCTTATATCTAAAGATTCATTTTAGAGTCGGTAGGAATCGTACACAGAATATTAACCAGTACATTTTGATAAAATTAGTTCATTTATATAAATAAGCATTGTTTTCCATGCAGAATGAGTTGCGTGATAGTCTGTGACATTATTTTCCTCTTTTTTCTCTCTTTTTTTTGCTAAACAGTGGGATTTGGTTTGTGAAAGACGAGCTCTGTATTCAACGACCCAGTCCACGACCCACATTGGTATCCTCCTTGGGGACCTGTTTTTCAGCAGTCTGATGGATAAGTATGACATTAAAGCTATCCAGATGTCTTAATACTAGATACAAATCATTAAGGATGCTGATATATGAGGGATTTAAAGATATCATGCATAATTTTCACATGTATTTGAAAGGAAGTTGACCAAAGTAGGCAACATTGCCTCATTCTAGTTGAATTTGAATAAGGAAGTTGACCAAAGTAGGGCAACATTGCCTCATTCTAGTTAAGTTACAATATTACGCACCGAATTCTATCACACTGACGTAATTCTGATGTACACTGACGATTGCTGTTTACTTCATTTCTAGTTATCTGCTTTTAAAAGGAAACTTCCATAAGTTAGAGGCTTCAAAACATCAAGATAGTTTCTCTTATCACGACCCAATTTCTCTTTTGCTTGAAGGTTCGGTCGCAGGCCCGTCGTCCTTTTCTGCTCTGTGGCAAGTCTGATATCTGGTTTAAGAGCAGCGGCTTCACCCAGTTTTATTATTTACATTATTCTGAAAACTGCAGTTACCTTCTTCATGATGGGTATCACCACAGGGTGCTTTGTTTATGGCGAGTTGAACCACTTTCTGAAAACTTATCTGTGAGAGAATTAGTTGGTGAAGCCTCAGGTTCGTGGCAGTTCATAGCAGTTTGGCTTACTATGAGATTCAGGGCCTCTGTAACACGGTTTTTTCGCAATAACTTTTTATCTATGCATTTCATAAATATAACGCTTATTCAGAATACATATTATATCTACACATAAATTTTGACTGTATTCTGCACTACGTAGGTTGAATAAATTTGGTACTTATAATGTAAAAGTGACTTTTTTTGAAGAAAGGCCAACTTACTCAGAGAAAAGGTTTCGAACGCACTCGTTACGTAACTTATGACAGCATTTCTTCCCTCTTTCTCGATGGATGATTGGCTATACGTAACGAAGGCTAAACCTCTGGCAACAATGACATACAAATTTAAATAGAAGCAAAGCAGTACACCTTTATGAACTCTGGAACCTCTCCACTGATAATTGTCATAATGAACAAACCAACAAAATATGTTAATAAATACAAAAACACTTCGATTATTAGTCTAACTCCCAAAATAAGTTTCCAAAGAAATTACAGTCTACTTTATAGGTCACAATCAGATTGACAAGATGTAGGGAATAGTTGGTAATTATCAAAAACATAGTAGACAAGCTTGATTTGATAACTGCTATATCCAATGTCAAGCAATTTTTATTTATTGGCTATCTACCTATTTACTGAAAAAAAATAGCCGGTACCGTATATTGGCTTTAAACCTTCACCAATAATTATCGTCAGAATGATGACTTCATGAGGCTCCACCCACTTTCGCCTCGTTATAATTCAGGATAACACTGAAGGCTACCATGGGCATTGTTGGATTAGAAAATTTAACTTTTGGCTATAAAAACTAATTTCTCGAGTAGTTGTAAGAAGTGCTAATTGATCCTCTAGGATCCCAGCAGTTGGCCTAAACGTTTAATTCATGTATTATTTACTGCTATTACTGTTGCGGCACTACTTGCTACAGTAGTATTACTACGCTAGTACTGATACCCCACCCACATCTATGTATCGTTCCGCCATTCATAAAGTCTTTGGGTTTCAGAGCCAATGGAGTTTCTGTCTGGTGGATAGGCGGGGCAACATTTCGTCAAAGGTGTTTGTTTACCTTGCTTACGTAATGAATGTTTTTCGACTCTTGGGTCGTAATCATTGGCCATGGCGTCGGCTAGATCATTTTTACTCTATAAAAATTAAAACTATCGGGTTTAGGTTATTGATAATGCTGACAAAATTTGTGTGTGGTTGTAAAATATACATATGTCAACTTTCAGCTACATCCGATGCTTTGACAAAGAGCAAAGTCCAAAAAACCGTGTTACAGAGACCCTGAATCTCATAGTAGTGTATTTCATCTGTTGAAGTGTACCTATGTATGTTCTAGCTTATTGTCCTATTTGTTACGATTTTTCTTTGCTTATTGTAAAGTCTATGTTAAATAAATATAGAATTACTTTTATTGAATTTGTCCTCCTTTTTTATCTTGATATATATTCTTTTGCATTTTAGTAATAGAAATGTGTACGCCTAGTCAACGATCCTCAGTTGGGACCACTGGATTTCTGCCTTGGTCATTGGGGTTCATGCTGGTGCCAGGCATTGCTTACTATCTCGTTAAACCCTGGAGATGGCTGCAGGTTGCTTACACACTTCCGTTGCTTCTCACCTCATCTTATTACTGGTAAGCTTTAGTGCACATTTGATCCTCAATATTAAATTCGAATTGATTTTCCGTCCGGTATGTGACATTCTTAATTAGTAATTTAGAGAAAATGGATAAGTATATGACTGGTAAAAAAAATTATAAAAAAATATATATGATATATATATATATATATATATATAATATATATATATATATATATATATATATATATATATATATATATATATATATATGTATATATATATATATAATTCTAAAGGATTCTGCCACAGGGAAAGGTACTTATAATAGAAGGTACCAACGTATTATTTACATTTTTCTCTCCCTTGTACTGTGTGTTCTTTTTCACCGAAAGATGTTGAGTATGTTTTCTGCATCCGTGATTATCATTGCCAGTCATCCTTAGAGCGGCCATCGGTGCAAGTTTGTTGATAGTTTGATACTAAAGATTTTTATAATTTTAGGAATGATTAAACTATGCTTTTCAATGTCTGCAGCGCATCTTTATGCCAGTCATTACGGGCAGGCACTTAGTGCATCTTATTTCTACGTTAAATGAAAATCTATACGGTAATTTCAGGATTGTGACCGTGTCTCCCCGTTGGTTGATATTATCACATGGCCGCTATAGGGAAGCTGCAGAGATTCTGTCAAGAGCTGCCAAAGTCAGTGGCCGTGCTTTTCCTTCATCTGATGCCGTCATTGTATCCATGGAGAACATCAGTCCACCGGTAGGTACATTACGTACACTTTTTTTCTTAAACTTTTTATTATCATTATTATCATCGCTCAAACAATAACAAAGCTAATTTCACTTAGCTGGGGACTTGGTACCTCTGACTCTAAAAATAGCATTTGAGTTTTGATTGCTTGGCACATCATCTCATATCTGAGATGATGCCTCAATCTCTCAAAGATTTGAGCAAAGAAGAGCCAAAACTCTGACCATCAAACAAAGTAAATAAAGGAAATGCTTGCCATATTTCAGTTGTAACAGCAATAATCTGTGATAAGATAAAAATAATATCCCCATAAGTAACACTAGAAAAAATGTGTGAGTAACAGGAATTCCAGAAATTATGACCCAAACACATAAGGAAATTCAAACTACGAATTTAAAGGAAAACGTTGTAATCTACATTATCCCAATCACATAGAGATAATGGTAAAACGATCTTCAAAAATGAGGAACACTGCGGAGGGTCTGAACCATTGACACTATCCAAACTCAGAAGCATAAATTTAAAACCAAGTCTAATTCTACCTCAACTAATCATAAGTTCATTATCAAGACTATAAGTATGCTTTGACATCTAACTAGAAGAGAAGAGCAGTAGCCTGCAGAAGAAATGGAGGCACTGTGCATTCCCAGTATGAAGAATGAACCAATAACTGCAAATGAATCGGAACTGCCAGTAGGGACCCTAGGTGAAGGTTCAGATAACAGAAACCGAAACAATAAAGGCAATTTCTCTTATTTCCAGGGTTGTCCAAGTGATTATAACTACCTTGATCACCAAATTAATAATTTCATCTTCCCTATAATCAAAAGCTTTATCCATTAACATTGAAGACCTGCTGTCCATGCTATCAGCAATAGCACTCTCTGAGAAAAAAGTCATTCAAATTCCTGTCTCTACAGGAGTCGGAATAATGCTCGCTATTTATAAGCCCAGATTAGTTGGGACCGCTGTTTTCAGAGGGAGAGCCCCGTCTGTCCTTTATAAAGGAGAGAGAAAATGTGTGAAAATGATGGTAGGAACTTATACTATTAACTGAAGGCAAAAACGAAGGCTTTAACCCATAACGGTAAACTAACAATAACAGGTCCTACTATTAAGAGATACCTCGATTAAAACTAAAACACCATGATATAAGGGATTAGATATTATTAACAAAGAAGCCATAATCCCCAAGGAAAGAATGAACCACTGATTGTAGTTTTTGTTTTCTGTACAAGAAAACTATTGAGATGCTTTTTCTGTCCGCCCTCAGATCTTAGAAACTACTGAGGCTAGAGGGCTGCAAATTGGTATGTTGATCATCCACCCTCCACATACCGAATTGCAGTCCTCTAACCCCACCTCAGTAGTTTTGATTTTGTTAAAGGTTAGAGTTAGCCAAGATCGTGCGTCTGGCACCGCAACAACACAGCCCACCACGGCCGGCTGAGAGTTTCATGGGCCGTGGGTAATAGTTTTCATACAGCATTATACGTTGTACAGAAAACTCGATTGCGCCAAGGTTTCTTCGGCTCATTTTTTACTTACTTCGTATAGACGACTCCCTGCAATATTAAGAGAAGTTTAGAAAGTTAATTCATAAGAAGTCCGTCCACAACATTTACTGTTAACTCTGTCACTACACAATCACGTAAAGGACCTATTTCAAAATGACTGGATATTTTGCATTTGTGGTTATGTATCTTATACGTTAATAAAACTCACAAAGAGCAAATGTTAAAATCCTTAAAACCTGATAACAAAGAATGCCTAAAAGCATGTTCTAGCCAATCAAATGCAAAAAATAATATTCAGTGAAGGTACAGAAACAAAAGCAGATCACTACAGATGGAATGACTCCACGGGAATGAGTAATTCTTATTAATTATGGTGGGAGCACAGGTCAAACCAGAAGGATACTGAAGAGTGCTGCTTTCAGAGCAAGAGCGGCTGAATGCACTTATCTAGCCAGTAACTCTGAAGACTGAAATCTGAGCCCTTACTAAAGACAGCTTTCAGCTCTAGTCCTAGTGGGGGATTGATACGAATGACTCCAAAACATTTAAGGGGCACCGCACGTTATAGAATAAATAATACCCACATAAATAAACTTAGATTTACCCTAAAGGAAAGATAGAGATCACAATTCTGTTTGCATAATTTCCGTTTCAGCCCACAAGATTGTGAAATACCGATTACAGGTATCAAAATAAAACTCCGGTCTTTGAGAAATGGACGGATGGTAATGTGTAATGTTATGAAGAGGCTCAACCTGCTGACACCAGAAAGAAATAAGCAAACTAGTCCGTAAGGAAAATTGAACCTCTGTAGCTTAAGAAATATTATCAAACCTCACCATGACTACTTTGACAAATCAATGTAGTAAAATTGAGTATCATTTAGTGGCAGGAATATTTAACCATACGTACCTTAAATAGTGATGAACCACAAACTACGGGAAAATAGCTTGAGCTGTTCATGCTAAGCAACCTTCAAGTCTAGAAAGAAAATTGAACCAATTTCAGAAATGAAAACCAAGTTTACTATTTGAAATAGTAAAGTGTCTTCTAGATTAACCTAGAGAGTCTGAATCCCTGACTCCAGAGCAGGATGCTAATATGCTGGCATGAAGGCAGTTATTCAATCCATTAAATTGCATTTCAACTTATTAAAAATTATAGTTTTTAATGCCTGACTTTCTAGAATGTACTTTAATGATTTAATGCCTGACTTTCTAGAATGTATTTTAATGATTTAGGGCACCACTTAAATATTCAGCAAAACCCTTCTTGACGTTTAATGAGAAGTACGTTTCAAATAATGTTCCACTTGAACATATTGCCTTTTCTTGTTCAGAGAAAGCCCGTGACGGAAGCGGAAACTTTCCACAGTCGTGAGTCATCTCAGACATCTGATGGTAGGTACTGTTGCTGAGGAGAGAATATCGAGGGAAGATACTCATCTCTTACTTCTGCTGGTGTGCCTCATGTATGGTGTACTACGGGATTTCGCTGAACTCCACCAACCTCAGGTCAGGTCAGGCTGTGAGCAGGAAAGAGCAGCTGTTCAAAATTTCTAATGACTTCACATAGTACATAAGTTCGTCATTCGCGTTATTATTATAAAAGTACACAGTCTTACTGCATTAACATAGATCGTTTTCGCGAAGGCGAAAGTATGATTTAATTTTTGAGAGTAAAGAAAAAAGGAAACGAGAAAAGAGAGACTGGACGGTTAGAAGGTTTGGACAGATAAAAAATGACTGTGAATGATAATATTCAGTTTGAAGTCATATTTGACTTGCTAAAGATAGAAGTGACTGATACAAGAGTCGAAAGCCTCAATGTAAAGCTGGAAATGATAGTGAATATGAATGTCCACGTATCATTTAGCTAAGCACGAGGAGTTAATGAGACTGTGGTTATTATAAGGTAATTATGCTCGAACACACACACACACAATGTATATATACATACAGACATGCATATATATAATATATATATATATATATATATATATATTAATATATATATATATATATATATATATATGACTGGTAAAAATGTTCTGTAACAACAGAATTCCATCTAATAAAAGGAGCCCATAAAAACGCCAAAATATAGAGAGGAAAGTACTATATTTCAGAGACTGCTGTCTCTCTCTTCAGGTATATGAATGAGAAAAGTTTACAGAAAAGGTGGTATCTATACCAAGAGATCCGTCCACAAGTAAGCCAATTTAGGTCACCCCCGCTGATAATCTTCCTTTAATCTTCTTAAGCGTTGGTTGAATAAACACTTCGTCGACGACATCCGAAATCCATGCCCCTTTTGAGATGTTCATTACCTGCTTCTCTTTTATTAAGGCCGATTCCATCATTTTATTAGATATATATATATATATAATTGTTAGTGTGTGCACGCGTGTGAGAGAGTATGTGTATGGATGGTTTTGCATATAAATTTATGCAGATATTTTTGTTACGTTTAAAAAACTCTGTTCCGTTAACTATCTAAAGTGGCGAGTAGGAAGCATTCTAAAAGTAAATGGAAGCTGAATGACCTCATAGGTCCCAGCGCTTGGCCTTGGGCCAAAATTCTATATTCCATATTCCAAACTATATGAACTTGGAGTATGAAAGTGAATTATATAGACCATGAATGGTAATGACAGAACGAAGGAAGTCCATCTCTTTTCGATTCTCAACTGTTACAGCCAGAGTTATGAGTAAACTCGAAGTTCATCATATCATTAAGAAAAAAATTATAAAAATTACACTGTAAATTCATTCCATCTAGGTGTATAGTACTTTCCTGGACTAATAGGTAAGGGCATTTTGAGAGAGAGAGAGGAATCTGTACGGAATGAGAAGGCAGATGAGTCATTAAGGGATCCTTTTGAGTGCACTTTTCTGGCAATAATTTCAAGATAAGTAATCAGGATGAAATTCGTCCACCGTTTTAATTTTTTTTAAACAAGCTGTCAGCCATTGACTTACTAAAGTAACGATTCTGCCCCTAGAGAGAAAGTTGCGTAAATCCATCTGGTTCGCTCAAACTACCGGCAGATTTGGATAAAATCGTAGGTTTATTCTTGGTTGTGAACTTATTTTTGCAGGTGAGCTGGACATATACACACATATATGAGTAAGTGATGCCATAAACTCGGTGATTAACTCTTCAGGATGACAAGTTGATTTCGCCCTCGACACTAAGGTCTGGTAGGAGATTGAGCCAGTCATTTTAAGGCAGCACCTGTTTTAAAAGTTTTAGTCTATCGTAAAAGTTGCCAAAGAATTTAGAGCTCCTCATTGGCTATCCTCAGAAAATTAATTTCGTAGTCTCTAGTAACGTTTATAAAATAAGTGAAAGAGTTTTCGGACTACTTTTCATGTAATATATATAGATTGTCATTCCCGGAACTTGTTTCGACCATCCTATAAAAGAAGTATAATGATTTGATAAAGGGAAAAGCTCTGGATCAGCTAGATTGGTTTTTCTTTTTGATACAGGTCGAGTTTTTAATGTTAGTAATGAACCCCCTCCACTTCGTATAAAGAAAGCAAAACAGTGTCAGAAAATATTCCATTGTGTATATTTGCAAGTACTGTGAGGAAGGGAAGTAAGTACGTAATTCTCCTGACATAACCAGTATTTTTGTAAACACAAACAACTCCATAAAAATAAAGAAAATGTTTATAATTATTTACCTGTTTCTAAGCAGTCAATTTTCAAGGTTATGGTACTGAACTGCAAAAACAAAATGCATTATTATTACATCAGTAGCAAAGGGAGTTAATGAGATTGCTGAAACTGTTTTTCTTCAGCCAGCCTAGTCAGCCGGGGAGCAGTTTTTGCTAAAGCACATCGAAAGCCGGCTTCCATATTCATTCGAGACCTAAGTTTGATTTCATGACAAGTAACCGGGAAAACGCAGTTTCACACAAATACTACGTTGATGGGATAAGCAATCGAGAACGGAGAGGCTCCTCTGCGACATGTGGTATCATTTGGACATTTGACACCAGAACCTGACTAAAGACTTTTTCCCGAATAGATCACAAGCACTGGAGTCATTCACAAGTTCAATAAACTCCTCCTTAATAGCATCATTGACAAACGTAACATCTGTATGGAAAGGGTCTCTAATTAGCTCAAGTTCCCTCAGACACATCAGGAAAGTATCTGTCTGTTTCATTTTGCAGCAAGGAAAGTCAGTCCACTCTTATAAGCTTACCATCTGAACTACGGTAGAGGTGTCCTGCCTGTTAGCAAGTGGGCAGCCAGGCCCTTAACCCTCATAAACCCGTGGGGAGCGCGTACCCCCTGACAGACCCTTGGCGTACCCCAGATTGAAACCCCCTGGTCTAGAAGTATTAAGGGACTCAGTTTTTCTTTTATTTTCCTTCATTCAACACTCATAATTTCATAGTTGCTTTTGAACCAGTATACCTCTCAGTAACATCCACAATCCCCTCCTCATTGCAACGTTAACCCAGTGTATCACGAATCACCAACATACAGCATACACTTTCTCCTCTCTCTCTTCTGCACTGTGTTCTTACACTAACTTGAACACTTACCCATTTTTAATCGCTCTCTGATCCTTGCGCATTCTTTCTCATATATCTCAAGGAAAAGAGTAGAGAGAATGCTGAAGAGTAAGATGTGTGAGGTGTTCTGTCACGTATAACTGGGCCACCTGATATAAAGAGGAACTCTCTCCTTCAGTAGCAGTCTGGCCAAAACTGCACCGGTAGGAAGTGCTAATGAGGGCGCTTTATAGCAGAGGGAAAAATTTATCTAAAGATGTTGAGTGGAGTCATTAATTAGACAACCTGGAGTATTCCAAATATTATGAATAAAGCCAATTTAAAGCTTTAGTGACTGCATTTTTGTAAGAAGATTTAGCATTATTGGCTGTGTCATTGCTTTCCTCCTGTTACACATTTCAAACCTTGGCCAAAATTCTACATTCTATTAAGGAAACTAAACTCTTAGAATTGCAATACTAGTGAAATGTTGAGTTACGTTTTCATCAGACTATTGGGAATTTATACTGAGAAATAGATCGAAAGTGGATTGTAGTTTCATTAGGATTTTCTTCAAGCTTAAAGCTTACAGGTAAGACAGAACAATTCAAGATTTAGAATGGACCACAGAAAATATCATGGAGGTAAAGGCATGAATAAATGAAGAGGGTTAAAAGAGACAATAGTCTGATAAAGATGAGAAAGGGTAAAGTAAGAAAAGAAAACTTGATGAACGCTACAAGAAATGGAAAGGGAACAGACATATTCTAACAAAAATATTTAATACAATTAAATATATAACTTGAAGAATTTGCGAAGAGTAAAAGCGAACTCGTGGATAAAATTTCCGTATGGTAGATTGTGCTGTTGCAGATATCAAGATAGACGGAAAAAGTCCCCCAATTTCTAAAGAGACGTTTACCTTTCTATAGATCTGGGGCATTTTTCCCTGTGAACTCCTCCACAGTTCACATTGGTTGCTATTTATAGGCTTTTAACTAATGTGTTAATACTTCTTATTACCTTGGTTTTAGCTTTATGGCAGCAGCAACAGCATCATGATAACCGAAAGGTTTCGGCTCTGGTATAATGAGATTTTAGTGGATACATAACAATTAGGGGACAAAATTTAGATTCTAATAAGAATGACCAATTGGACGATACCTGTATTGACGAACTCCTAAACCTTGGTATAAAAAACCAGAAACGGGAAAAAGAAAGTCTTGAAAGCAAAGAATTGGGCACTGACATTCTCTTCTTTTCAGATGATGGTATGGTGGCAGCAGAATTAATCGAAAAGGAAGGATGGAAAGGCAGTGTATAAAAAAGGAATACTACCTTCCCTACTCTGGGGCCCCCAACACCCTACTAGGGGAAAACTGTAGTCATTATAAATCATACGTTTACTTTAGTTGTAATAATTCCGGGCAGGAAGGAAATGCAAGTCAAATGTTGAAATAATATAATCATTGTACAATCTTTGTAAAATAAAAGCAGCAACAAACGCCATTTATAAAGACACACGATTTATATGATAATAAATAAAAGAAAATGCCACGGCTATAGTCAACTGAAAACAGAATGAAGCCTATGCAGATCTAAAACAAAGCAAATCAATAGGAGGGGGCCTCCTACGGTGACCAACACCACTTTTAGTACCTTAATTCTGATCAAGTATAGAATGGGAGCGACGAATCTGCAATAGGCCTAGCTAGTCTCGCTCGTTTTGCTGCTTCTGTGTTCAAAGAACGAACGACTGTCAAATATTCTTTAAGAATATTTGAGAGAGAGGGAAAAATCTTTCTCACGATTCAGATAGCGTTTCTTATCCACAGAGAGAGAGAGGGAAAAAATCTTTCTCACAATTTAGGTAGCTTCTTATCCACAGAGAGAGAGAGAGAGAGAGAGAGAGAGAGAGAGAGAGAGAGAATGGGGTGTTGGCGTTATTTCAGATTTTTCTTGTGGGGTGTGGGTGGCAAGCATAGCTTGGAGAAATAATAGAAGTGGGGGTGCAGTTTCATATAAGATTTTTCTTGTGGGGTGTGGGTGACAAAGATCTAGAACTTATGGTATGGATGGGGTAACGAGGGGGTAACAAGCAAAGAGAGCCCCCTAGCTGTCATCTGGGGTAGGGGGCTCTGCAAGCTACCACCCTCAAAAATGTTTTTTAAATTTGTGCACACAAACTTTGGAGTGAATTTCACTGTTGTTATCATTATTATTATATCAAACGCTTGGGGGCCAAACCCAGTCTTGGGGGGGCCATCAGTCTTGAGAGGATGGGGGTGGGAAGTGGGTGGCCCCAAAATGACGACCCTAATAAAAATATTTGTACAACTACCAAAACTTAAAATCTGCATTTCCCAGGTCTTCTCCCATCCTTCCATTGAATGTTTCTGAATTTGACACTAGTAACATATACATACACTGTTCTTTGGCAAATGAACCATCTCACAACACTGGCCACTTTTTACAAAAGCATAAAAAGCATTTAGTTTAAAAGTACTTTTGGGATATACATAGTCCTTGATAACGAAAACTATTGAGTAATATTTCAAGTAACTATATGTAATGATGTATTCAAGTCACTATATATATGTAATGTATTTTTGCAACTAAAATTTTGATCATTTATATTGCAGACAACTGTGATAATTGAAATGGAAGAAGAATTGTTGGGTCGAGACCATACCTTACACTATTACATGAAACAACAACAAACACAATTATAATGGTTCGTTACAAACAGTAGAAAACATTATTTATGTCACCCAAAATGTGAAAACACATTTGTACTAAGGCACAGTAGTGGAGAGGTTGGACAGGAGGATCTTAGAAAGGAAGTAAGAATAAATGTTAATATATGGCATAAGAGTAGGTGAAATTTGCAGTGCTGTTTTGCCCTAAATTGCACTCTTTTTAACCTTTCAAGTTCATTCGCACATCTTTTCCAACATCCTCTCGTTCAACTATTGCTCCTTAGTGCCTCCCATCAAATCAAAGACAGGAGTAGCACATATTTTGCCACTCAAACTCTGGACAGCAATAACGGTTACCTGCAGTTTTAATTGCCATATATTGTGTACCTTCATCAGTCTTCCTTTGCTTCCTTCTATTTAGCTTTCTTTTAGCTGTTCAAATTAAGGACCTAAATCCTCTTCTCTTACAAGACTGGCAGTGTGAGTCACCATCTCGTTAATCTAATTAGTAATCGTAACAATTTACCAGCATTTAATAGGTAATAATGATCATCTTCCCAAAGGCTAGAGTAAAAAAATCATACCAAAGTTCTTTTGATTAAATTTCATTCTATAAAAAATTATACAATATCAAATTTTACAAAACAAAGGCATGTTATTTTCTCATGGTGCAACAAAACCAATTAGAGGTAGTCTCCTTGTACAAAAACCATTTTGATTGTTTTAGTATGCAAGAATTGTAAATATTTCAAACTGTCCCTAAGGTACACTTTTTTGTGTAAAAAAACTTACAAAGATTAAAGGCAACAATAGTTTCAGTTATATCATTGTGAAAATATCCTGTATTTCAAGAATTTTTCTATTAACAACTATGAACATTCTTTACATGAAAAAAATTTCCTAAAGTTGATCATTTTAATAATCTGGTAAGTTTACAGGCTTGTTTACTAAGCATGTCAGCGAAAACCTGATAAAACTCCAAATCTCAAGAAAAGCTCCACTGCAAAAAATCATCTTTACATTGTTGCATGGAATTTGCACATTTCATAGTACAGCATCTACAACCTTATAGACCATTCTGTTACCACTCCAGTAAGCACAATCATTGAAACTGACACTAAAGCAACTATAGTAGTTCTGGGAGCATTGTTTTGTAATCAAGTTGAATCTGCAATCTTACCTTCCTTTGTTACACCAGCCAAAATGAAGTGATGCATAAATTTTTCATTAGTCAATTGTAGAAATTGCCAAAAATGAAAAAATCACTGACAGAAGGCAAAATAATGCACCCAGTAATTTTCTACAATCCATGGCACATATCTACAGACTAGAGCTTTGTTTTCTGAGAATATGCCTTTAGTTAGTTAGTTCTACAGGATGTGATACACCTGACGATTATAAAAGTTACAAAGAAGCTTGGATTCTCTCTAATAAATAGTTACTAAAATAAATACAAAAATATTCGTTCTGTATTAATGAAAATACTGAAAAAGATTCAGAAAAGCCTAAGTTGAAAAAGAATAGATCTAGTTACAGAATTTTTTGAAAGACAAAAAATTGGCGCAATCGTTGATGACATTCCTATTTAAGTACAGCCTTCAGAAAAAAAATTATCGCACTATACAAACAAAACCATTTTTTGTAGTTTCTGAGTAGTTACCAACACAGCTGACTGGTACACAATAATGAAAAATAATAAAACAAGAGGAGCATCCTAAACAGAATACTCAGGCAAAAGTCACTGCTTAGATGCCCTGATATTGTCAAAACACATTATGGTTACAGCGAAAATCTCCCAGTCATTTCGAAACAAGTTCAGTGTGTGTGTCTCGGTAAACATCAGGCACAGACATAATCAACATTCTCATACATACACCCCTATTAATTTTCATGATCGATACAAAAATACAAAACATTAAAATTACATGAGTAACAAACTAAAATTGTGTACACCATAAAATACCCCTTCTACTCCCAGGATAGCATAACCCGCCTCACCCCCCAAAAAAATTTCCCATCCATCTAAGAAATCTTAAACAGAATTTATGAACGTAATATTGGCTCAAATTTTCCATGCTCAGCTGGGGTATGTTCAAATTTAAAAAATGTCATGATAGTGTTTAGTCTTTTAAGAAACATGAATTCATCCCCATGAATGGTTTCCTGCAAAATCCAAGCACAGGCATTAAAAGGAATTTCCAGTGAGAGACTAGTAAAAAGATTTACAAATTAAGACCAAAACGTAATGTGCATGATAATGATTTGATGTAAGATCAAACTAAGGAAATCTGAATAGAAAAGCTGGAGACAATGAAAGGAAGGAAAAGGATGCACATGTATAATGTATATATGGTAATATAGATAGCAATGGTAAAAATAAAGTATTTATATATTTCACTGAAAAAAAGCAGGCCGACTTCTATATAAAAAAATAGTGCAAATGAAGTAACGTGTATTCCATCATAATTTAACAATAAATAAAACTTTTAGACTACAAAGATAAAACTGGCTTTACAAATTAACAGTTAACAACTATGAAAGAGCACGAAGTGATCTTTAACTGTCCTGCAGAAAAAGGATCAGGATTCAACAGGAGAACGACTCCAAATGAGCACAATTATTGCTCATTTTGGCATTTTGTCGATGATAAGATGCAAAGGTTTCTCCGAAGAAACAACCAAAAGCACACTGAAGCTTGTGACCTGCATAACAAGAGCCAAGTCTTGTACGATAAACCTTTTCCACCCAAATGCCAAATGGTACCAGAACAAATTTACTGCCTAAACCCTCATTATTGTACTAAGTATTACTAATACTATTCTGTAACTTTTTTTTTTCAATTGCATTACCATCCAAGTGCTCCCACAAAATATGCAGGTTCCCAATAACAAACTAGTCTGAATGTGCTAGGAGTTTATCCTGCTTATTACACAGAATACAAGGCTTTCCAGTGGGGTCGCAATAACTGAAAGGTTACTGAGGTGGAGGGAGAACAGAACAAAGTAAAAATTAACATAAAATTGATCTATCTTCCATTAATCAAATCTGAATCCAATACTTTTATAGCTACACAGCAAAATACTGTATCTGAAATATTAGGAAGTCTAAGGATAAAATCTTGTGTATTTCCTTTCACTCCTGCAGATTTTAATGAACTGATAAATGTCAAAGTGTTATTAGAATCATTCATGTCATAGGAAGATTGACTACTTTTTCTAACCAAAATCTACCTTCAAATTAAAATAAATTTCCTCCAGTTATTTTATCACTCATTCCCCGATCTCAAATCAAAGTATGTACCTTTTTAGTGTGTTACATACTTCAGTATTGACACCCTAATGAAGCATCCACTTTTAAAACTGTCTAAAGCAAACAGTTAGGTACAGAAATAACTCAAAGTATTGTACCTCAGGGAAACTGACATCACAAGCTGTAAAAACTGTCATCCTAATTTTGTCAAAGATTGATTTAGTCAAACTGGCATTACAACAACAAGAGGTCACAGACATCATCTGCTGTATAGAATTTCCCATATGGTTTACTACGTATTTAGAAAGACAAATATGTAGGGTCTTACAAAATGCTTGTTAAACTTTGTAGTGCTTACTACATTACAGCCTAGATCCACTATATTCCTTGAAAGGACCTACGTATGTGTGACATACAGTATTGGAAAACAAAGAAACTTTCTATGGAATGAACTGAATCAAAAACTTCATGCTGGAATTCCATAAGACAGAAATTTGTGACATAACCACAATTGAAGTTCCTAACAATGAACTAAACATGTTTAAAAACCTGACTTATATGCAAAATTCAAGCCTGTTTTGTTTTAATTAAAATTCAAAAGCTCTAACGAGAACCAAAATACCAAAACTGAGAACTTCACTTCATCAACCTCATGGAGTCAAGTTGGCATATTATCAACAATCCCTTTCTGAAAAGTTGCAAAATCTCATCATAAATAGCAGCCTTCCCTTTCGCATACAAATAAACTAGACAAAAAAATCTATCAACTAGTTAGAAGGGGGCACTTTAGTAGCATTTAACACCAAAATAATACTTTAGGGCCCCAAGGGTTTGTAAAGACTGCAGCAAGGCAAGTCTGTTTATCTTACTCTTTCATGAGGTAAAGGGTACCACATTGTATGCCATTCTTAAGAGGATACAAGGTTTTCTTTGAACACCTGGTGTTTTGTTCCCTTCATTGTATCACTTGTTCCGTTTGGTCTCTTCACACTTATCTGTCCATCTTCTTTCAGTTTTACTGCGTTCCAATTTAAGCTTTTAATTCAAGACCAAAATTCTTTTGGGTGAGCCCTGAGTCTACAAATGTGAATCCATGGTCTCTTCCCAGTACAGTAATTAATAGCCATAATCATCTAATAGAACAATAGCAAGTTTTAATTTACAATTAAAAAGAAACAGGAAGTGATAATTACAATTAACGTTCATGGGATAATACAAGCCTGTGGGATCCAGATTCTACTTGAATCTGCCCAATTCAAGAGGGTTCACTTCATAACTTTCATTTAAGATACTGAAACTAAAATGTACTTTTGTACGAAATACAACTAACAATTACATCAATTCTGAGAAACCTTACTTCATATCCAAATACAAAATATCTCCAAATTACTGCATGTGATGTGGAACTATCAGAACTATAACTGTGACATCTTCATGAAAAGGATAAATTTTTCCCAGCATTTTGCCATTTTGTAAATGTGTGACTACATTAAATTACTTGAACTTTGTCTAGTCAACATATCCTTAAACAAAACTTAAAAAGCTAACAGCAATGAGAGAGAAATTCTGAATGTATATGACATTACTTTAATGGCAATCGCCAAGCATTTTCCACAATACTTGGAAGTTTGTTAAACTACCGTTTGTCATGACTCAAATTTACAATAGAAGGACAGTGATCTTGAAGACCGTCATCTCCAGAAAAAAAGTATCCAAGCAAATCTAGGAAAAGCATGTTTCCTTTCAAACTTTAAAGATCCTATTTATTCAACTGAAAAATTTTAGAGGCATAAGTATCAGTTGCTCTTCATTTACTAGACCCTTAAAATTCAACATCACAGCATAGTAATTATAAAGTAGAAATATAATCCATAGTATAAATTTTCACCAACTTGTGTACTTCACATTTCTCATTAGGGTTGTAACTTTTGTTTACTCTTAAATGAATTGCATACCTGTAACATTCATACGTTCTGCATGTATAGAACTCGGTTCACTCAAATCTGTTGTCAAATAATTCAAGAGGCGATGTGTTGACAACAAAGTTCAATACACTAAGAAACATTGAATACTTCTTTCTCACTTAGAGACTGAAGAAAATCCATTTCAATTACCTGTACAACAAAGATGAATAAATTATTAAGTAAGAAGAGAATAACAAACTAAAGACGAAAAAATTCTGATAAAATTCTTTTCAAAAATTAGGGGTCACTTACTTTAGAAAATTCTTCAAATTTTTTGCAACAATTTCAGAACAGGGCTAATATTATATGGAAAGAGGTTTTTTGACACAAGCCGATCAATGGCATAACGTAAACGAATCAGGACAGTCATAACTTCTAATCGGCAGCCACAGTGTGAGGCAAATTCTTGCCAACTGCGGTGAATAAATTTGAGGTAGCGGAGCAGGTAGAGAAGGAACGACGTCTCGTTTGAAACTAAGAAGTCCAAAAGAATGTCAAGTTCCAGATAAATGGTCCCTAAAAAGACCAAGAAGGTTGTGTGTGGATTGACACAAGCATGAAGTTTGGGCTGTTGCCTGCACAAAAAAATTTCTATATAATATTTGAAAATAATTACTAAATACTGTAAAGTAACCAAGTCTACAAATCTTATTACAACTACCTAGAACAATACTCAAGCTCTATAGCATTACTAGTTCAACAAAAGACTTAACAATAAAAATTTCATGCATCCAAATTATTAGCGAATATACTTTTCTCTCAAGTTATATGTATCACAAAATAATTATTCCCATTCCTGCTCCAAATATTACTGTAAATGCTTTACCAATCCAACTCTACAAAGCAATAAGCAACTAACTGTGGAAAGTAATGCATACCCATTTACTTTTAATATTCCTGAAAAGAAAAACACACAATATGTATTCCAACACTACCTATATACAGTGAAAATAAATCAAAGTACATAATTTCTTGAAATGTATACATCTTACAGTTGCCTAACTTATGCAAATCCCTAGACCTGTGAATATGTCTAATCCACACACCATTGATTCAACCAACCAGTCATCTTGGTCAGCAAAGAGTCGAACCATCCACTCTGCCATTGGAGCCTCAGGGTGGAATGGAAGTTTTGATTTGACAAAACTATCAACTTTGCACATCACTTCCCTTAGACTACGTTCTATAATGGCCATATCAACATCCTCTGATCCTGAACCTCCAGACCTGGAGGAATTTTCTGAAGAAGAATCGCATCGTTTCCTTGACTGTCACTGCAATTGCTTTCAAAATGACTTAACACTACTTTGCGAAAAATAGTGCGCTCACTCTGGTCAATTCCACTAATACTTCCGGAACTTGGTCCTGCACCGATATCCATTGCATTGGAGCTGTGGTTTGGTAATGTACTGTGTTCCGCTGGTCCTCCTCAAGGCACACACTCCAACAACCTTCTATCTTTCACAGCACGGATGAGGAGGTGAGCCAAGTTACAGGGCTCCTCTGCTAATACGTCCCGGAGGGCCAGCGTACTCCCATAACACAAGACCTCATTATAAAGGTCAAGCACTTTTCGCCACACTATTGTATGTGTGTGCCGAGTGAGAGGAGTCATAAGACGCTCTAGTCCTGAGTAAAATTCCTTTCTATCAGTCACAGAAAGATTAGCTTTGACTGAAAGATTCCCAAAGTGATAAAAAAAGATACAATAACATGTTCTCTTTCAGTAGAAAATTCATTAATTAGCTGCATTAATCTAGACACTAAAAGGAACCACTTGCAATCAAGCTTTTTAGTTGCCCCATACTTAACTTCTTTAGCCCCCTGTGAATTAGCTGGGGTTAAGGGGCCGGCCGGCTAATGCCATTCTTTAAGGACAGGACTTTGATATTCATACCACTTAATAAGGTGACTTGGGACATCTAACCGCATATGATTTTCGCCTCTGACCTTCGGTTTTGTGACGCCAGGGCGATTTATCCCCGAAAATAACCATTTTTCAAATTCTATCTCCTCCCTTGATATTTAATATTAAGACCTGGGATTACTACCATATATAGTCCTGATGTAGACCTCCAATCGAATGAGTTTTTTTCTAAAAGTCATTTTTTGCTAGATATGAATTTTTCATTAAGGTAAAAAAATAAACCCTATAAATTAGGAAAACAAAATTTATAAAAAAAAGATGAAACAAAAAATGGGAAAAAAGGGCTTCATTTGATTGTTCTATAATGTCTTTCTGAGTTATATACCAAATTCCAATGTTATAGGTTTAAAATTAAGTGAGAAGATAGATTTTGAAGGTCAATAAGTATAGTTTTGAGATACGGGCGTTAAAAGTTTTTCTTTGTATTTTTTTAACGACAATGTTAATAAATAATGATTATTATGAATGTATATTTCTTTTTTGTGTATTAATAAACCAAAACTATTTTATTTATCATAATTTAATCATAAATGATGATCCCTTTGCTCATATATCGTAGCTTGGAGCACTGCGTCAGGCAAGATGGGGCACTCCTTCCTAAGCAACTCTCTCTCTCTCCTTCACTAACTCTGCTTATTACAGCGAATTTTCTTCTTCTGTATGTTAGCTAGATGTTTTCCTAGTATTTTCCGTTTTAGCATGAGGAAATTCTTGCCGAAACAAAGATAAGCAAACGTAAATGCAAGAGAATGTCAAGAGGTGAAATTCGAAGTTGTACTCTCTTTTTACAAAGACAATGTTAATAAATCATGATTATTATGAATTTCATATTCCTTTTTGGGTATTAATAAACCAAAACTATGTTATTTATCATAAATTAAGATCCCATTGCTCAAAGATCGTAGCCTGGGGGACAGTGTGACGTGTGCTTCAGGCAAGACGGGGGCGTTTACTTACTACGCAACCCTCCCTCTCTCTCTTCACTAACTACGCTAATATGCATATATTATGATATTCTGTAATCATATTAGAGCGAATTTTCTTCGTCTTTATGTTAGCGAGATGTTTTCCTTGTCTTTTCCTCATTGGCATGATGAAATTCTTGCCGAAACATAGATAAACACATGTAAAAGCAAGCGAATGTCAGAGAAGAAACTCGAACGTGTAGACTACTTGAAGTATGTGCTCGCACTGAATCATGGGATACTCCCAGAGTCCCCTCTGCGACTCACGGAATCACTACAGATGCCATTTCTCACAATTTCTTTGACAATAATTATCAAAATTTACAATAACAGAAGAAATATTGCATTTTCTTGTACGGATTAATTTTTTAGGCTTATTGAGTTATGTTTACTAATTACCCTGTAACCACGAAAGTATTTGACGAAATATTTCGTATACGTATTCTCAATTGCCATATGAAGCTCCATGAATTTTTTCATGACTTTGCATTTTTTGCCCTATACCCCCATATATAAGGGTTCCGGCCGGCCCCCCTTAAAGCTATCTTTGCACAATCTCCTGGCTGTCCTGTGTCAGCAGGCTCTGTTCCTTCCAACGGATGCTCATCTAAATCTTTCCACTTGATAACTCTCCTAACAACTTCAATTGAATGACCCATTTCAATGAGGTTGGTAGACATGGCAAGATTGTCTACTAATTTTTCCAAGACAATTTCACTGGCACGGCCACGTAACATCAGCAAAAGCGAGGACAGGGCACGAGAAGACGAATAGCTCAAGTACTTATCTTCCGAGGCCATGAAGCCAAAAAGAATGTCAAGAGCTGCCCTTTCGTTATCTGTCCCCGCTGCAACCACCTCACTGATGCTGGAACATAAAACGCCTTGACTCTGCTGCCTGAGAGACACTTCAAAGAAAAGAGCGAGCATACTAATGTACAAAAGTGTTTCATCCCGAAGCTGTAACATGTGTGACACTTGGTGTGATGAAAAGCAGTCATTACAGACAGCCAGTGTGTGAGGGATGTTGGGAAGCTGCAGGGAACAGAGACACTTTTGTATCAACTAGGCATGGATTACCTCCAAGTCCCTTCTTGGCAGCAGCTGACCCCCACTGTCATCCCCAGAGGGGGGCAATTTCACCCTTTTCTGCTGGGGTTCTACCATTTTCACATGATTCACAATGCTGTTCATTTCACACCTGCATGATTCCGATGCCTGTCTCGAGTTCTTGGGTGGACATGTACACACACTGACACGTCTGAGAAATCCTCCATAGCACAATATTATGTAGCAGGGTTTCAGCTAGTACTACAATACTGTCACCTGGCTGACAGTATTCTGTGTCTGCAAGCATAGAATGGAAGTGGCAGTGTGTCATGATGTTTCCATTCAGCATTCATCTTCGGAGAACTTTCATCTCCATGTGTTGGACTTTCGCTGTAGGACAAGTGGTGCCATGATCCTGTAAAGTTTAAATATCTTTAGTTTCTCATACCATGAACATGAAACAATATTTAGGGTAAAAATAATCCATGGGAAACATGTACTAAACACAAAATGATTACCTGGTACAGTAATAAGAAAAACTGGTCAACTAAAATTGTTTAGTGATGATAAAACTAGCAACATTCTTGTCCTCAGTTCATGCTTGTCCTCAGCATGGAACCAGTATTCCCAAAAAAGGTGGGACAAATGCTCTGCCAAAGATACTGCGGCAGAAATTGACATTTTAGCTAGGATAAAGCATACCTGAGGGGGTGGGAAAATCTTTACCAGAAATGGATGTCTAAGGTGCTGTAAGTCTAAGCAGATAACACATAAATCACCATCCCAATTCTTTCATATCTGCACCCAATACATAGGAAATCAGAGGAACAGTCAACAAGGCATTGTGTGTTAAGCTTCTTCATCAATTACCCACAGGTTAAATGGGTGAGACCAATTTGAATATGGGATAGCATTACACCACTTTGGAATGAAACTCACTACATACCAGTTTGCTTTAGTCATTGGACATATCTGATTCATTATCCAAAGCCTGCCATTTATAATGATAATGAGTTTTAAAAATCTTCAAATCATCCTATCTAATGATTTCGGGAAGAAATGTTCTTGATCTGCAACTTCCAGGCAGCAATGAAAACACCAAGTATTAAATCTAAATTCAGGTAGACAGAATAGGGAGACAGCGATATTCAGTGTTACTTAGGGCTCCAGGGGTGGGGCAAAAGCCCCTGGCCATGTAAGGGCACGGCACCCTGGTTAGGACGGTAAGGTCTGATTAGATCAGGACAGAATTTTAGGAATTGTTAGGATTTCTCACGCCTTCCCATCTCCCTACAATGCATCTACTCCCTAAATTCAATAAGTCCATGAGACTGTGATGTGACAACATAAAATTTATAGTAAGCTGTACAAATTAAACATCAGGAATACATTTATTATATTTCTCAAAATGCCTTGCTTGTTCACGCACTGAACTATTGGCAATTATCCTGTCGAAAGGTCCAACACCATAAACCAAATAATTATCAATACTGTATAAAAAGAGCATGAAAACTATAAATATATGCAATTACTGATCATAATACAGTATGGGGCTATATTTCTTTGAGAAGCACACAGGTTTTCAATGATAACTTTGTTTTGTTACAGCTACTGACAACCAGTATGCAGCGTTAGATGTAGCCTCTGGTGTGGCATGTGAGAATGGATTACCCAGAATGGTATCAATATAATCATAAATTAACGACAAAATGAAAACCTTTAAATGCTTAGTTAGTCTTGAGGGAATGCCCACTTCAACTCTCTCTATGCCTTTTTGTACTATGATATGTCATCAGATTTCCTCACCTACTTGAAACTTGCAAACAAACAAGACATATCTTTTTATTTAAAAAGATTACTGTATTATCTCGTTCATGGTACAAGTACAAACTTTCTACCTCTTTTCAGGGTGTTGTAGCAACGCATATACTTTACTGTATCATGGATTCCAGTGTTAAATATTAAATGGTGCAATACAACACATGGACTAACTGGTGACAGTTGGTGAACTGTAATGCTGAATACTGTATCTCCCAGACCGCTACTAACTGGCTGTAAAAATGAATGGTTAACAAAAAGATTAACCTTGTTTGTTCTGCAAACAAAAATTCAACATATATTTCTTTCATGCTCATTTTCATATTACATATA
>NC_061109.1:612350-667477 GCF_015104395.2 Macrobrachium nipponense
ACTTAGTGCATCTTATTTCTACGTTAAATGAAAATCTAAAGGGTAATTTCAGGATTGTGACCGAGTCTACCCGTTGGTTGATTTCGCATGGCCGCTGTAGGGAAGCTGTAGAGATTCTGTCAAGAGCTGCCAAAGTCAATGGTCGTGCTTTTCCGCCATCTGATGCCGTCGTTGTATCCATGGAGAACACCAGTCCACCAGTAGGTACATTACGTACACTTTTTTTCTTAAACTTTTTTGTTATTATTATTATTATCGCTCAAACAATAACAAAGCTAATTTCACTTAGCTGGGGACTGGTACTTCTGACTCTAAAAATAGCATTTGAGTTTTGATTGCTTGGCACATCATCTCATATCTGAGATGATGCCTCAATCTCTCGAAGATATTTGAGCAAAGAAGAGCCAAAACTCTAACCATCAAACAAAGTAAATAAAGGAAATACTTGCCAGATTTCAATTGTAACAGCTGCAATCTGAGATTAGATAAAAAGAATATCCCAATCAGTAACACTAGGAAAAATGTGTAAGTAACAGGAATTCCAGAAATTATTACCCAAACCCATAAGGAAATTCAAACTACGAATTGAAAGGAAAACTTTGTAATCTACATTATCCCAATCACATACAGATAATGGTAAAACGATCTTCAAAAATGAGGAACACTGAGGAGGGTCTGAACCATTGACACTATCCAAACTCAGAAGCATAAATTTAAAACCAAGTCTAATTTTACCTCAACTAATCATAAGTTCATTATCAAGACTATAAGTATGCTTTGACATCTAACTAGAAGAGAAGAGCAGTAGCCTGCAGCAGAAATGGAGGCACTGTGCATTCCCAGTATGAAGAATGAACCAATAACTGCAAAGGAATCGGAACTCTGCCAGTAGGGACCCAAGATGAAGGTTCAGATAACAGAAACCGAAACAACAAAGGCAATTTCTCTTATTTCCAGGGTTGTCCAAGTGATTATAACTACCTTGATCACCAAGTTAATCATTTCATCTTCCCTGTAATCAAAAAGCTTTATCCATTAACACTGAAAACCTGCTGTCCACGCTATCAGCAATAGTCATTCAAATTCTTGTCTCCACAGGAGTCGGAATAGTGCTCGCTATTTATAAGCCCAGAGATGAGTTGGGACCGCTGTTTTCAGAGGGAGAGCCCCGTCTGTCCTTTATAAAGGAGAGAGAAAATGTGCGAAAATGATGGTAGGAACTTATGTATACTATTAACTGAAGGCCAAAAGGAAGACTTTAACCCATAAAGGTAAACTAACAATAACAGGTCCTACTATTAAGAGATACCTCGATTAAAACTAAAACACCAATTAGGGATTAGATATTATTACCAAAGAAGCCATAATCCCCAAGGAAAAAATGAACCACTGATTGCAGTTTTAGTTTTCTGTAAAAGAAAACTATTGAGATGCTTCTTCTGTCCGCCCTCAGATCTTAAAAGCTACTAAGGCTAGAGGGCTGCAAATTGGTATGTTGATCATCCACCCTCCACATACCGAATTGCAGTCCTCTAACCCCACCTCAGTAGTTTTGATTTTGTTAAAGGTTAAAGTTAGCTAATGTTAAAATCATTAAAACCTGATAACAAAGAATGCCCAAAAGCATGTTCTAGCCAATCAAATGCAAAAAATGATATTCAGTGATGGTACAGAAACAAAAGCAGATCACTGCAGATGGAATGACTCCACGGGAATTAGTAAGTCTTATTAATAATAGTGGGAGCGCTGGTCATATATACTAGAAGGATACTGAAGAGTGCTGCTTTCAGAGCAAGAGCGGCTGAATGCACTTATCTAGGCAGTAACTCTGAAGACTGAAATCTGAACCCTTACTAAAGACAGCTTTTAGCTCTAGTCCCAGTGGGGGATCGATACAAATGACCCCAAAACATTTAAGGGGCACCGCACGTTATAGAATAAATGATACCGACACAAATAAACTTAGATTTACCTTAAATTTAGGAAAGATGGAGGTCACAATTCTGTTTGCATAATTTCCGTTTCAGCCCAGAAGATTGTGAAATAGCGATTAAAGGTATCAGAATAAAACTCCGGTCTTTGAGGAATGGACGGATGGTAATGTGTAATGTGATGAAGAGGCTCAACTTGCTGAAACCAGCAAACTAGTCCGTAAAGAAAATTGAACCACTGTAGCTTAAGAAATATTATCAAACCTCACCATGACCACTTTGACAAATCAAAGTAGTAAAATTGAGTATCATTTAGTGGCAGGAATATTTAACCATACGTACCTTAAATAGTGATGAACCACAAACTACGGGAAAATAGCTTGAGCTGTTAATGCTAAGTAATCTTCAAGTCTAGAAAGAAAATTTAACCAATTTCAGAAATGAAAACCAAGTTTACTATTTGAAATAGTAGTGTCTTCTTGATTAACCTAGAGAGTCTGAATCCCTGACTCCAGAGCAGGATGCAAATATGCTGGCATGAAGGCAGTTATTCAATCCATTAAATTGCATTTCAACTTATCAAAAATTATAGTTTTAATGCCTGACTTTCTAGAATGTACTTTAATGATTTAGGGCACCACTTAGATGTTCAGCAAAACCCTTCTTGGCGTTTAATGAGAAGTACGTTTCAAATAATGTGAACATATGCCTTTTCTTGTTCAGAGAAAGCCCGAGACGGAAGCGGAAACTTCCCACGCTGTCGTGAGTCATCTCAGACATCTGATGGTAGGTACTGTTGCTGAGGAGAGAATACCGAGGGAAGATACTCATCTCTTACTTCTGCTGGTGTGCCTCATGTATGGTGTACTACGGGATTTCGCTCAACTCCACCAACCTCAGGTCAGGTCAGGCTGTGAGCAGGAAAGAGCAGCTGTTCAAAATTTCTAATGACTTCGCAAAGTACATATACTCGTCATTCGCGTTATTATTATAAAAGTACATAGTCTTACTGTATTAACTAACATAGATCGTTTTCGCGAAGGCGAAAGTATGATTTCATTTTTGAGAGTAAAGAAAAAAGGAAACGAGAAAAGAGAGACTGGAAGGTTAGAAGGTTTGGACAGATGAAAAATGACTGTGAATGATAATATTCAGTTTGAAGTCATATTTGACTTTTGCTAAAGATAGAAGTGACTGATACAAGAGTCGAAAGCCTCAATGTAATTAAAGCTGGAAATGATAGTAAATATGAATGTTCACGTATCAGTTAGCTAAGCACGAGGAGTTAATGAGACTGGGGTTATTTTAAGGTAATTATGCTCGAACACACACACACACACAATGTATATATACATACATACATGCATATATACATACATACATACATACATACATATATATATGATATATATATATATATATATATATATATATATATATATATCTCATTGTTAGTGTGTGCACGTGTGTAAGAGAGAATGTGTATGTATGGTTTTGCATATAAATTTATGCAAATATTTTTATTACGTTTAAAAAACTATGTGCCGTTAAATATCTAAAGTGGAGAGTAGGAAGCATTCTAAAAGTAAATGAAAGCTGAATGACCTCATAGGTCCCAGCGCTTGGCCTTGGGCCAAAATTCTATATTCCAAATTCCAAACTATATGAACTTGGAGTATGAAAGTGAATTATAAACCATAAATGGTAATGCCAGAACGAAGGAAATCCATCTCTTTTCGATTCTCAACTGTTACGGCCAGAGTTATGAGTAAACTCGTTCATCATATTATTAAAAAAAAAAAAAAAAAAAAAATTTATAAAAATGACACTGTAAATTCATTCCATCTAGGTGTATAGTACTTTCCTGGACTAATAGGTACCTAAGGGTATTTTGAGAGAGAGAGAGAGGAATCTGTACGGAATGAGAAGCAGATGAGTCGTTAAGGGATCCTTTTGAGTGCACTTTTCTGGCAATAATTTCCAAGATGAGTAATCAGGATGAAATTCGTCCACCGTTTTCATTTTTTATAAACAAACTGTCAGCCATTGACTTACTAAAGTAACGAAACGATTCTGCCCCTAGAAAGAAAGTTGTGTAAATCTATCTGGTTCGCTCAAACTACCAGCAGATTTGGCTAAAATCCTAGGTGTATTCTTGGTTGTGAACTTATTTTTGCAGGTGAGCTGGACATACACACATATATGAGTAAGTGATGCCATAAACTCGGTGATTAACTCTTCAGGAGGACAAGTTGATTTCCCCCTCGACAATAAGGTCTGGTAGGAGATTGAGCCAGTCATTTTAAGGCAGCACCTGTTTTAAAAGTTTTAGTCTATCGTAAAAGTTGCCAAAGAATTTAGAGCCCCTCATTGGCTATCCTCAGAAAATTAATTTCGTAGTCTCTAGTAACGTTTATAAAATAAGTGAAGGAGTTTTCGGAGTACTTTTCATGTAATATATATAGATTGTCATTCCGGGAACTTGTTTCGACCATCCTATAAAAGAAGTATGATGATTTGATAAGGGGAAAAGCTTTGGACCAGCTAGATTGGTTTTTCTTTTTGATACAGGTCGAGTTTTTAATGTTAGTAATGAACCCCCTCCACTTCGTATAAAGAAAGCAAAACAGTGTCAGGAAATATTCCATTGTGTATATGTATTTGCAAGTACTGTGAGGAAGGGAAGTAAGTACTACATAATTCTCCTGACATAACCAGTATTTTTGTAAACACAAAGAACTCCATAAAAAATAAAGAAAATGTTTATTATTATTTACCTGTTTCTATGCAGTCAATTTTCAAGGTTATGGTACTGAACTGCAAAAACAAAATGCATTATTATTACATGAGTAGCAAAGGGAGTTAATGAGATTGCTGAAACTGTTTTTCTTCAGCTAGCCTAGTCAGCCGGGGAGGAGTTTTTGCTAAAGCACATCGAAAGCCGCTTCCATATTCATTCGAGACCTAAGTTTTGATTTTATGACAAGTAACCGGGAAAGCGCAGTTTCACACAAATACTACGTTGATGGGATAAGCAATCGAGAACGGAGAGGCTCCTCTGCGACATGTGGTATCATTTGGACATTTGACACCAGAACCTGACTAAAGACTTTTTCCCGAATAGATCACAAGCACTGGAGTCAGTCACAAGTTCAATAAACTCCTCCTTAATAGCATCATTAACAAACGTAACATCAGTATGGAAAGGGTCTCTAATTAGCTCAAGTTTCCCTCAGACACATCAGGAAAGTATCTGTCTGTTTCATTTTGCAGTAAGGAAAGCCAATCCACTCTTATAAGCTTACCATCTGAACTACAGAAGAGGTGTCCTGCCTGTCAGCAAGTGGGCAGCCAGGCCCTTAACCCTTATAAACCCGTGGGGAGCGCGTACCCCTGACAGACCCTTGGCGTAACCCCCTGAGGTACGAGTACCCCAGGTTGAAACCCCCTGGTCTAGAAGTATTAAAGGAACTCAGTTTTTCTTTTATTTTCCTTCATTCAACAGTCTTAATTTCACAGTTGCTTTTGAACCAGTATACCTGTCAGTAACATCCACAATCCCCTCCTCATTGCAACGTTAACCCAGTGTATCACGAATCACCAACACACAGCAGACACTTTCTCCTACCTCTCTTCTGCACTGTGTTCTTACGCTAACTTGAACACTCTTACCAATTTTTACTCGCTCTCCGATCCTTGCGCATTCTTTCTCATATATCTCAAGGAAAACAGTAGAGAGAATACTGAAGAGTAAGATGTGTGCGGTGTCCTGTCACGTATAACTGGGCCACCTGATATAAAGAGGAACTCTCTCCTTCAGTAGAAGTCTGGCCAAAACTGCACCGGTAGGAAGTACTAATGAAGGCACTTTATAGCAGAGGGAAAAATTTATCTAAAGATGTTGAGTGGAGTCATTAATTAGACAACCTGAAGTATTCCAAATATTACGAATAAAACCAATTTAAGGCTTTAGTGACTGCATTTTTGTAAGAAGATTTAGCTTTATTGGCTGTGTCATTGTTTTCCTCCTGTTACACATTTCAAACCTTGGCCAAAATTCTACATTTTATTCTGTCTCTATAAAGCCATTTTTTAAGGAAACTAAACTCTTAGAATTGCAATACTAGTGAAATGTTGAGTTACGTTTTCATCAGAGACTATTGGGAATTTATACAGAGAAATAGATCGAAAGTGGATTGTAGTTTCATTCAGATTTTCCTCAAGCTTAAAGCTTACAGGTAAGACAGAACAATTCAAGATTTAGAATGGACCACAGAAAATACCATGGAGGTAAAGGCATGAATAAATGAAGAGGGTTACAAGAGACAATTGTCTGATAAAGATGAGAAAGGGTAAAGTGAGAAAAGAAAACTTGATGAACGCTACAAGAAATGGAAAGGGAGCACATATTCTAACAAAAAAAATTTAATACAATTAAATAAATAACTTTAAGAATTTGCGAAGAGTAAAAGCGAACTCGTGGATAAAATTTCCTTATGCTAGATTGTGCTGCTGCAGACCTGGGAGATATCAAAATAGACGGAAAAAGTCCCCCAATTTCATGATAACCAAAAGGTTTCGGCTCGGGTATAATGAGATTTTAGTGGATACATAACAATTAGGGGACAAAATTTAGATTCTCATAAGAATGACCAATTGGACGATACCTGTGTTTACGAACTCCTAAACCTTAAACGGGAAAAAGAAAGTCTAGAAAGCAAAGAATTGGGCACTGAACTTCTCTTCTTTTCAGATGATGGAATGGTGGCAGCAGAATTAATCGAAAAGGAAGGAAGGAAAGGCAATGTATAAAAAAGGACTACTACCTTCCCTACTCTGGGGCCCCCAACACCCTACTAGGGGAAAACTGTAGTCATTATAAATCATACGTTTACTTTAGTTGTAATAATTCCGGGCAGGAAGGAAATGCAAGTCAATGTTGAAATAATATAATCATTGTACAATCTTTGTAAAATAAAAGCAGCAACAAACGCCATTTATAAAGAGACACGATTTATATGATAATAAATAAAAGAAAATGCCACGGCTATAGTCAACTGAAAACAGAATGAAGCCTATTCAGATCTAAAACAAGCAAATCAATAGGAGGAGGCCTCCTACGGTGGCCGCCACCACTTTTAGTACCTTAATTCTGATCAAGTATAGAATAGGAGCGACGAATCTGCAACAACTGCATAATTCACACGCCATGCTATGCTATAGGCCTAGCTAGTCTCGCTCGTTTTGCTGCTTCTGTGTTCAAAGAACGAACGACTGTCAAACATTCTTTAGGAATATTTGAGAGAGAGAGAGGGAAAAATCTTTCTCACGATTCAGATAGTGTTTCTTATCCACAGAGAGAGAGAGAGAGAGAGAAAAAATCTTTCTCACAATTCAGATAGTTTCTTATCCACAGAGAGAGAGAGAGAGAGAGAGAGAGAGAGAGAGAGAGAGAGAGAGAGAGAGAGAGAGAGAGAGAATAGGCGAGAGAGAGAGAGAGAGAAGAGAGAATGGGGTGTTGGGTTATTTCAGATTTTTCTTGTGGGGTGTGGGTGGCAAGCATAGCTTGAGGAATAATAGAAAGGGGGGGGGGGTGCGGTTTCATATAAGATTTTTCGTGTGGGGTGTGGGTGGCAAAGGTTTAGAACTTATGATATGGGTGGGGTAACGAGGGGGTAACAAGCAGAGAGAGCCCCCTAGCTGTCATCTGGGGGTATGGGGCTCTGCAAGCTACCACCCTCAAAAATGTTTTTTAAATTTGTGCACACAAACTTTGGAGTGAATTTCACTGTTGTTATCATTATTATTATATCAAAGGCTTTGGGGCCAAACCCAGTCTTGGGAGGATGGGGGTGGAAGTGGGTGGCCCCAAAATGACGACCCTAATAGAAATATTTGTACAACTACCAAAACTTAAAATCTGCATATCCCAGGTCTTCTCCCATCCTTCCATTTAATGTTTCTGAATTTGACACTAATGACACATACACTGTTCTTTGGCAAATGAACCATCTCAACACTGGCCACTTTTTACAAAAGCATAAAAAGCATTTGGTTTAAAAGTACTTGTGGGATATAGTCCTTGATAACGAAAACTATTGAGTAACATTTCAAGTAACTACATGTAATGATGTATTTAAGTCACTATATATGTAATGTATTTTTGCAACAAAAATTTTGATAATTTATATTGCAGACAACTGTGATAATTGAAATGGAAGAAGAATTGTTGGGTCGAGACCTTACACTTTTACATGAAACAACTACAAACACAACTCCCTTATGAACTATAATGGTTTGTTACAAACAGTAGAAAACATTATTTGTCACCCAAAATGTGAAAACACATTTGTACTAAGGCACAGTAGTGGAGAGGTTGGACAGGAGGTTCTTAGAAAGGAAGTAAGAATAAATGTTAATATATGGCATAAGAGTGGGTGAAATTTGCAGCGATGTTTTGCCCTAAATTGCACTCACTTTTTAACCTTTCAAGTTCATTCACACATCTTTTCCAACATCCTCCTGTTCAAATATTGCTCCTTAGTGCTTCCATCAGATCAAAGACAGGAGTAGCACATATTTTGCCACTCAAACTTTGGACAGCAATAATGGTTACCTGCAGTTTTAATTGCCATATGTTGTGTACCTTCATCAGTCTTCCTTTGCTTCCTTCTATTTAGCTTTCTTTTAGCTGTTCAAATAAAGGACCTAAATCCTCTTCTCTTACAAGACTGGCAGTGAGAGTCACCATCTCGTTAATCTAATTAGTAATCGTAACAATTTTCCAGCATTTAATAGGTAATAATGATCATCTTCCCAAGGGTTAGAGTAAAAAAATCATACCAAAGTTCTTTTTATTAAATTTCATTCTATAAAAGACTATACAATATCAAATATTACAAAACAAAAGCATGATATTTTCTCATGGTGCAACAAAACCAATTAGAGGTAGTCTTCTTGTACAAAAACCATTTTGATTGTTTTAGTATGCAAGAATTGTACATATTTCACTGTCCCTAAGGTACACTTTTTTGTGTAAAAAAAACTTACAAAGTTTAAAGGCAACAGTAGTTTCAGTTAGATCATTGTGAAAATATCCTATACTTCAAGCATTTTTCTATTAACAACTATGAAAATTCTTTACATGAAAAAAAATTCCTAAAGTCGATCATTTTAATAATCTGGTAAGTTTACAGGCTTGTTTACTAAGCATATCAGCGAAAAACTGATAAAACTCCAAATCTCAGGAAAACCTCCACTGCAAAAAAATCATCTTTACATTGTTGCATGGAATTTGCACATTTCATAGTACAGCATCTACAACCTTAAAGACCCTTCTGTTACCACTCCAGTAAGCACAATCATTGAAACTGACACTAAAGCAACTATAATAGTTCTGGGGGCATTTTTTTGTAATCAAGTTGAATCTGCAATCTTACCTTCCTTTGTTACACCAGCCGAAATGAAGTGATGCATAAATTTTTCATTAGTCAATTGTAGAAATTGCCAAAAATGAACAAATCACTGACAGAAGGCAAAATAATGCACCCAGTAATTTTCTACAATCCATGGCACATATCTACAGACTAGAGCTTTGTTTTCTGAGAACATGCCTTAAGTTAGTTAGTTCTACAGGACGTGTTACACCTGACGATTATAAAAGTTACAAAGAGGCTTGGATTCTCTCTAAATAAATAGTTACTAAAATAAATACAAAAATATTCGTTCTGTATTAATGAAAATACTGAAAAAGATTCAGAAAAGAAAACCATAAGTTGAAAAAGAATAGATCTAATTACAGAATTTTTTGAAAGACAAAAAATTGGCGCAATCGTTGATGACATTCCTATTTAAGTACAGCCTTCAGAACAAAAAAAATTATCGCACTATACAAACAAAACCATTTTTTGTAGTTTCTGAGTAGTTACCAACACAGCTGACTGGTACACAATAATGAAAAATAATAAAACAAAAGAGGAGCATCCTAAATCTCCCAGTCATTTCGAAACAAGTTCAGTGTGTGTGTCTCGGTAAACATCAGGCACAGACATAATCAACATTCTCATACATACACCCCTTTTAATTTTCATGATCGATACAAAAATACAAAACATTCAAATTACATGAGTAACAAACTAAAATTGTGTACACCATAAAATACCCCTTCTACTCCCAGGATAGAATAACCTGCCCCACCCCCCAAAAAAATTTCCCATCCATCTAAGAAATCTTAAAACAGAATTTATGAAGGTAATATTGGCTCAAATTTTCCATGCTCACCTGGGTATGTTCAAACGTAAAAAATGTCATGATAGTGTTTAGTCTTTTAAGAAACATGAATTCATCCCCATGAATGGTTTCCTGCAAAATCCAAGCACAGCCATTAAAAGGAATTTCCAGTGAGACTCTAGTAAAAAGATTGACAAATTAAGACCAAAACATAATGTGCAGATAATGATTTGATGTAAGAGCAAACTAAGGAAATCTGAACAGAAAAACTGGAGACAATGAAAGGAAAAGGATGCACATGTATAATGTATATATGGTAATATAGATAGCAATGGTAAAAATAAAGTGAGTATTTATACATTTCACTGAAAAAAGGTAGGCCGACTTCTCTATAAAAAAATAGTGCAAATGAAGTAACATGTTTATTCCATCATAATTTAACAAATGAAGTAACATGTGTATTCCATCATAATTTAACATTAAAAAAACTTATAGACTACAAAGATAAAACTGGCTTTACATATTAACAGTTAACAACTATGAAAGAGCACCAAGTGATCTTTAACTGTCCTGCAGAAAAAGGATCAGGATTCAACAGGAGAAAGACTCCAAATGAGCACAATTATTGCTCATTTTGGCATTTTGTCAATGATAAGATGCAAAGGTTTCTCTGAAGAAACAACCAAAAGCACACTGAAGCTTGTGACCTGCATAACAAGAACCAAGTCTTGTACAATAAACCTTTTCCAACCAAATGACAAATGGTACCAGAACAAATTTACTGCCTAAACCCTCATTATTGTACTATAGTACTGTATTACTAATACTATTCTATAACTTTTTTTTTTTTTTTTCAATTGCATTACCATCCAAGTGCACCCACAAAACATGCAAGTTCCCAATAACAAACTAGTCTGAATGTGCTAGGAGTTTATCCTGCTTATTACACAGAATACAAGGCTTTCCAGTGGGGTTGCAATAACTCAAAGGTTACGGAAGTGGAGGGAGAACAGAACAAAGTAAAAATTAACATAAAATTGATCTATCTTCCATTAATAAAATCTGAATCCAATACTTTTATAACTACACAGCAAAATACTGTATCTGAAATATTAGGAAGTCTAAGGATAAAATCTTGTGTACATATTTCCAATCACTCCTGCAGATTTTTATGAACTGATAAATGTCAGTGTTATTAGAATCCCTCATGTCACACGAAGATTGACTACTTTTTTCTAACCAAAATCTACCTTCAAATTAGAATAAATTTCCTCCAGTTATTTTATCCCTCATTCCCCGATCTCAAATCCAAGTACATACCTTTTTAGTGTGTTACATACTTCAGTATTGATACCCTAATGAAGCATCCACTTTTAAAACTGTCTAAAGCAAACAGTTAGGTACAGAAATAACTCAAAGTATTGTACCTCAGGGAAACTGACATCACAAGCTGTAAAAACTGTCATCCTAATTTTGTCAAAGATTGATTTAGTCAAACTGGCATTACAACAACAAGTCATAAATCATCTGCTGTATAGAATTTCCCATATGGTTTACTACATATTTAGAAAGACAAATATGTAGGGTCTTACAAAATGCTTGTTAAACTTTGTAGTGCTTACTACATTACAGCCTAGATCCACTATATTCCTTGAAAGGACCTACGCATGTGTGACATACATTACTGGAAAAGAAAGACACTTTCTATGGAATGAACTGAATCAAAAACTTCATGCTGGAATTCCATAAAACAGAAATTTGTGACATAACCACAATTGAAGTTCCTAACAATGAACTAAACAAGCTTAAAAACCTGACTTATATGCAAAATTCAAGCCTGTTTTGTTTTAATTAAAATTCAAAAGCTCTAATGAGAACCAAAATACCAAAACTGAAAACTTCACTTCATCAACCTCATGGAGTCAAGTTGGCATATTATCAACAATCCCTTTCTGAAAAGTTGCAAAATCTTATCATAATTAGCGGCCTTCCCTTTCGCATACAAATAAACTAGACAAAAAAATCTATCAGCTAGTTAGAAAAGGGCACTTTAGTAGCATTTAACACCAAAATAATACTTTAGGGCCCCAAGGGTTTGTAAAGACTGCAGCAAGGCAAGTCAATTTATCTTACTCTTTCATGAGGTAAAGGGTACCACATTGTATGCCATTCTTAAGAGGATACAAAGTTTTCTTTGAAAACCTGGTGTTTTGTTCCCTTCATTGTATCACTTGTTCAGTTTGGTCTCTTCACACTTACCTGTCCAACTTCTTTCAGTTTTACTGCATTCCAATTTAAGCTTTTCATTCAAGACCAAAATTCTTTCGGTGAGCCCTGAATCTACAAATGTGAATCTGTAGTCTCTTTCCAGTACAGTAATTAATGGCCATAATCATCTAATAGAACAATAGCAAATTTTAATTTACAATTAAAAAGAAACAGGAAGTGATAATTACAATTAACGTTCATGGGATCATACAAGCCTGTGGGATCCAGATTCTACTTGAATCTGCCCAATTCAAGATGGTTCACTTCATAACTTTCATTTAAGATACTGAAACTAAAATGTACTTTTGTACAAAATACAACTAACAATTACATCAATTCTGAGAAACCTTACTTCATATCCAAAGACAAAATAGCTCCAAGTTACTGCATGTGATGTGGAACTATCAGAACTATAACTGTGACATCTTCATGAAAAGGATAAATTTTTCCCAGCATTACTTGAACTTTGTCTAGTCAAGATATCCTTAAACAAAACTTAAAAAGCTAACAGCAATGAGAGAAATTCTGAATGTATATGACATTCCTTTAATGGCACTTGCCAAGCATTTTCCACAATACTTGGAAGTTTGTTAACTACCGTTTGTCATGACTCAAATTTACAATAGAAGGACTGATCTTGAAGACCGTCATCTCCAGAAAAAAAGTATCCAAACAAATCTAGGAAAAGCCTGTTTCCCTTCAAACTTTAAAGATCCTATTGACTCAACTGAAAAATTTTAGAGGCATAAGTATCAGTTGCTCTTCATTTAAAAACCCTGAAAATTCAACATCACAGCATGGTAATTATAATGTAGAAATATAATCCATAACATAAATTTTCACCAACTTGTGTACTTCACATTTCTCATTAGGGTTGTAACTTTTGTTTACTCTTAAATGAATTGCATACCTGTTACATTCATACGTTCTGCATGTAGAGAACTTGGTTCACTCAAATCTGTTGTCAAATAATTCAAGAGGCGATGTGTTGACAACAAAGTTCAATACACTAAGAAACAATGAACACTTCTTTCTCACTTAGAGACTGAAGAAAATCCATTTCAATTACCTGTACAACAAAGACGAATAAATTATTAAGTAAGAAGAATAACAAACTAAAGATGAAAAAATTCTAATAAAATTCTTTCCAATAATTAGGGACAGGGCTAATATTACGTATATGGAAAGAGGTTTTTTGACACAAGCTGATCAATGGCATAACAAACAAATCAGGACAGTCATAACTTCTAATCGGCAGCCACGGTGGGAGGCAAATTCTTGCCAACTGCGGCGAATAAATTTGAGGTAGCGGAGCAGGTAGAGAAGGAACGACGTCTCGTTTGAAACTAAGAGGTCTAAAAGAAAGTCATGTTCCAGATAAATGGTCCCTAAAAAGACCAGGAAGGTTGTGTGCGGATTGACACAAGCATGAAGTTTGGGCTGTTGCCTGCACACAAAAATTTCTATTTAATATTTGATAATAATTACTAACTACTGTAAAGTAACCAAGTCTACAAGTCTCATCACAACTACCTAGAACAATACTCAAGCTCTACAGCATTACTAGTTCAACTAAAGACTTAACAATAAAAATTTCATGCATCCAAATTATTAGCGAATATATTTTTCTCTCAAGTTATATATGTATCATAAAATAATTATTCCTATTCCTGCTCCAAATATTACTGTAAATGCTTTACCAATCCAACTCTACAAAGCAATATGCAACTAACTGTGGAAAGTAATGCATACCCATTTACTTTTAATATTCCTGAAAAGGAAAACACTATGTATTCCAACACTACCTATATAGTGAAAATAAATTAAAGTACATAATTTCTTGAAATGTATACATCTTACAGTTGCCTATGTGAATCCCTAGACCTGTGAAGATGTCTAATCCACACACCATTGATTCAACCAACCAGTCATCTTGGTCAGCAAAGAGTCGTACCATCCACTCTGCCATTGGAGCCTCAGGGTGGAATGGAAGTTTTGATTTGACAAAACTATCAACTTTGCGCATCGCTTCCCTTAGACTACGTTCTATAATGGCCATATCAACATCCTCTGATCCTGAACCTCCAGACCTGGAGGAGTTTTCTGAAGAAGAATCGCATCGTTTCCTCGACTGTCACTGCAATTGCTTTCAAAATGACTAACACTACTTTGTGAAAAATAGTGCGCTCACTCTGGTCAATTCCACTAACACTTCCGGAACTTGGTCCTAAACCGATATCCATTGCATTGGAGCTGTGGTTTGGTAATGTACTGTGTTCTGCTGGTCCTCCACAAGGCACACACTCCAACAACCTTCTATCTTTCACAGCACGGATGAGGAGGTGAGCCAAGTTACAGGGCTCCTCTGCTAATACGTCCTGGAGGGCCAGCGTACTCCCATAACACAAGACCTCATTATAAAGGACAAGCACTTTTCGCCACACTATTGTATGTGTGCGCCGAGTGAGAGGAGTCATAAGACGCTCTAGTCCTGAGTGAAATTCCTTTCTATCAGTCACAGAAAGATTAGCTTTGACGGACATTAAAGATTCCCAAAGTGTTAAAAAAGATACAATAACATGTTCTCTTTCAGTAGAAAATTCATTAATTAGCTGCATTAATCTAGACACTATAAAAGAAACCACTTGCAATCAAGCTTTTTAGTTGCCACATACTACTCAACTTCAGTAGCCCCTGTGAATTAGCTGGGGTTAAAGTTATCTTTGCACAATCTCCTGGCTGTCCTGTGTCAGCAGGCTCTGTTCCTTCCAACGGACGCTCATCTAAACCTTTCCACTCGATAACTCTCCTAACAACTTCAATTGAATGACCCATTTCAATGAGGTTGGTAGACATGGCAAGATTGTCTACTAATTTTTCCAACACAATTTCACTGGCACGGCCACGTAACATCAGCAAAAGCGAGGACAGGGCACGAGAAGACGAATAGCTCACGTACTTATCTTCCGAGGCCACGAAGCCAAAAAGAATGTCAAGAACGGCCCCTTCGTTATCTGCCCCCGCTGCAACCACCTCACTGATGCTGGAACATAAAACGCCTTGACTCTGCTGCCTGAGAGACACTTCAAAGAGAAGAGCGAGCATACTAATGTACAAAAGTGTTTCATCCCGAAGCTGTAACATGTGTGACACTTGGTGTGATGAAAAGCAGTCATTACAGACAGGCAGTGTGTGTGAAGGATGTTGGGAAGCTGCAGGGAACAGACACACTTTCGTATCAACTAGGCATGGATTACCTCCAAGTCCCTTCTTGGCAGCAGCTGCCCCCACTGTCATCCCCAGAGGGGGGCAATTTCACCCTTTTCTGCTGGGGTTCTACCATTTTAACATGATTCACAATGCTGTTCATTTCACACCTGCATGATTCCGATGCCTGTCTCGAGTTCTTGGGTGGACATGTACATGCACTGACACGTCTGAGAAATCCTCCATAGCACAACATTATGTAGCAGGGTTTCAGCTAGTACTATAATACTGTCACCTGGCTGACAGTATTCTGTGTCTGCAAGCATAGAATGGAAGTGGCAGGGTGTCATGATGTTTCCATTCAGCATTCATCTTCGGAGCTACTTTCATTTCCATGTGTTGGACTTTCACTGCAGGACAAGTGATGCCATGATCCTGTAAAATTTAAATATCTTTAGTTTCTCATACCATGAACATGAAACAATATTTCGGGTAAAAATAATCCATGGGAAACATTACTAAACACAAAATGATTACCTGGTACAGTAATAAGAAAATCTGGTTAACTAAAATTGTTTAGTGATGATAAAACTAGCAATATTCTTGTCCTCAGTTCATGCTTGTCCTCAGCATGGAACCAGTATTCCCGAAAAAAGGTGGGATAAAATGCTCTGCCAAAGATATTGCGGCAGAAATTGACATTTTAGCTAGGATAAAGCATACCTGAGGGAGTGGGAAAATCTTTACCAGAAATGGATGTCAAAGGTGCTGTAAGTCTAAGTCTAAGCAGATAAAACATAAATCATCATCCCAATTCTTTCATATCTGCACCTAATACATAGAAAATCAGAGGAACAGTCAATAAGGCATTGTGTGTTAAGCTTCTTCATCAATTACCCACAGGTTAAATGGGTGAGACCAATTTGAATATGGGATAGCATTACACCACTTTGGAATGAATCTCACTAGTACATACCCGTTTGCTTTAGTCATTGGACATATCTGATTCATTATCCAAAGCCTGCCATTTATTAATGATAATGAGTTTTAAAAAATCTTCAAATCATCCTGTCTGAATCGATTTCGGAAGAAATGTTCTTGATCTGCAACTTCCAGGCAGCAATGAAAACACCAAGTATTAAATCTAAATTCAGGTAGACAGAATAGGGAGACAGCAATATTCAGTGTTACTTAGGGCTCCAGGGGTCGGGCAAAAGCCCCTGGCCATGTAAGTGCATGGCACCCTGGTTAGGACGGTAGGGTCTGATTAGATCAGGACAGAATTTTAGGAATTGTTAGGATTTCTCACGCCTTCCCATCTCCCTACAATGCATCTGCTCCCTAAATTCAATAAAATTTATAGTAAGCTGTACAAATTAAACATAAGGAATACATTTATTATATTTCTCAAAATGCCTTGCTTGTCCACGCACTGAACTATTGACAATTATCCTGTCGAAAGGTCCAACACCATAAACCAAATAATTATCAATACTGTATAAAAAGAGCATGAAAACTGTATAAATATGTTATTGTTATAATACAATTAAGTTTGTTCATACTTACCTGGCAGATATATATATAGCTGTATTTCTGACGTCCAACAGAATTTCAAAACTCGCGGCACACGTAGTGGGCGGCCAGGTGGTAGTACCCATTCCCGCCGCTGGAAGGCGGATATCAGGAACCATTCCCATTTTCTGTTCATATTTATTCATGACCCTTGTCTCCTGAGGGGAGGAGGGTGGGCACTCTAATTATATATATCTGCCAGGTAAGTATGAACAAACTTAATTGTATTATAACAATAACATTTTGTTCATGAAACTTACCTGTCAGATATATATATAGCTGAATCCCACCTTCGGATGGTGGGTAGAGACAGACTAGGATTTTTAGGAAACTTAAATTAAATAAAAGATTAACTTATTGGTTCCTTACCTGATAGCAAAGTAGACTATGTGATTACTATCACTTAAAGCCTGCTTATGCTTATATCAGAGTTGCCAGCCAGGTTTGGACCTGTAGTGCTGGTGCACTCTGGATGCTCTGTCAACGGGGACGTGACCACAATGTGATAAGACCATCTAGCCAAACATATGGCAGTAACACAGCAACTGACCACCAAAAAACCCCTGACATTAACACTAAGGAATGGGAGATTTCCACAGAAGATCTCACCATCAACCAAAAACACAATAAACTAACCTAACTAAGCTAAGGGATAGGGAGAGAGCCACCTTCAGCCCCCAAAACTGTGTCTGCCAAAATGTAAGGTCCCAAAGAACTACAGTTCTCGTAAATCGTTCTCACATCCCGGAGTAATGTGAGGCGAATACGGAATTGCTCCTCCAGAAGGTGCTATCAAGAATATCTCTGATAGACATATTCCTTTGGAAGGCAAGAGAAGTAGCTACGGCTCTGACCTGTGAGCTTTCACTTTAAAAGAGGCTCATATCAGTCTTCTGGCAAGATGAATGAGCCTCTTTAATGACGTCCCTCAAGAAGAAAGCAACAGCGTTCTTCGACAACGGCAAATCTGGTCTCTTCACCGAGCACCAGAGAATACCTGAGGGACCTCTTATCTCTTTAGTCCTATTCACATAGAACTTGAGAGCCCTGACAGGGCACAGGCTCTCTCTGGTTCTTGACCCACGAGACTCGATATTCCTTTGATTTCAAAGCTCTTAGGCCAAGGATTAGACGGGTTCTCGTTCTTAGCCAAGAAAGATGGGTTCAACGAGCAGACAGCGTTTGACTCCCTTGAAGCCCACTAGGCTACTGAACGCTTGGATTTCACTAACTCTCTTCGCCGTCGCCAGAGAAGCTAGGAAAAGCGTTTTTCTCGTTAAGTCCCTTAGAGAAGCTTCATGGAGAGGCTCAAAGGGACTTAGCATCAGATGTTTCAACACCACATCTAGATTCCATGAGGGCGGTCTTGCCTGTGGAATCTTGGTGGTTTCGAACGACCTTAAGAGATCGTGCACATCCTTATTGTTGGAGAGGTCCAGTCCTCTGTGGCAAAAACGGCAGACAACATACTCCTATAACCCTTGATTGTAGGAACTGCCAATTTCTGCACATTTCTTAGATAGAGTAAGAAATCTGCTATCTGATTCACAGAGGTCGTGGAAGAGGAAATTCCTTCCTTTTTGCACCATGCCCTGAAGGAGGCCCACTTAGACTGGTAGACAGCTCTTGAAGAGGCTCTTCGAGCATTAGCGATTGCTCTCGCAGCTGCCTTTGAAAAGCCTCTCGCTCTGGCCAACTTTTCGATAGTCTGAACGCAGTCAGGGCCAGAGCGGAGAGGTTTTTGGTGAAACCTTTTGAAGTGAGGCTGTCTGAGTAGATCTCTCCTCCAGGGCAACGTTCTTGGGAAGTCCACAAGGAATGTCATGACCTCTGTGAACCACTCTCTTGCTGGCCACATTGGGGCAATCAGAGTCAACCTTGTCCCTTCTGAAGCTGCGAACTTCCTCATTACGTCCCCATGATCTTGAATGGGGGAAAGGCGTAAAGATCCAGGTCTGTCCAGTTCCAGAGCAACGCGTCCACTGCAATTGCCCCTGGATCCAGAACCGGGGAGCAATACAGAGGAAGCCTCTTCGTCCTTGATGTAGCGAACAGGTCTACTAGAGGACGTCCCCACAATCTCCATAATTGTTGACAGACTTCCTGGTGCAAGGTCCATTCTGTTGGTAGAATCTGATTTCGGCGACTGAGAAGGTCCGCCCTGACATTCTGAACCCCTGCCGAATCTTGTCAGGATCTTGATGCGCCTTGCGTCTGCCCATAGCAGAACTTCCTTCGCCAGGAGAAAAAGGGATCTGGAGCGAGTTCCTCCCTGATTCTTTAGATACGCAAGGGCTGTGGTACTGTCTGAGTTGACTTGAACAACCTTGCTTGACAGTTTGTCTTCGAAGAACTGCAGCGACAGGAATATCGCTGCCAGTTCCTTTACATTGATGTGCCAGGCTACCTGTTCCCCTCTCCAGGAGCCTGACACTTCCTCCCCCCCTAGTGTTGCTCCCCAACCGGAAATGGAAGCGTCTGAGAACAACACTAGGTCGGGGCTCAGAAGATTTAAGGAGAAGCCCTCTCGTAACTTCTGAGGGTCGAGCCACCATCTTAAGTGGACTTTTACCTTGTTGGAGATCCTTAGGATCGCATTCAGGTCCTCTTTCGATGTCCATTCTTCCGCAAGGAAAAATTGAAGAGGCTGAGGTGCAGTCTTCCCAGCGAGACAAACTTTTCTAGCGAGGAAATGGTGCCCAGCAGACTCATCCACTCCCTCACCGAACAAGTTTCTCTCTCTAGGAAGGCTGCGACTTTCTCTAACCCCGCCAGTCGCTGACGTTCCTGGGATGGAAACGCCCGAAAAAGCCACTGAATCCATCTGAATCCCCAGATACACGGGATGGACTGTGTCGGGGTCAGATGCGACTTTTCGGAGTTGACCCAAAAGACCCAGAGACTTTGCTAGGGCTAACGTAAACTGAAGGTCCTTCAGACACTTCTGCCTCGACGACGCTCTGATCAGCCAATCGTCGAGGTATAGGGATATCCTGATCCCTGACGAATGGAGCCACTTCGCTACATTCCTCATTATCATTGTGAAAACCATCGGGGCCGTGCTGAGACCGAAACAAAGGGCTCTGAATTGCCAAACCCTGTTGTCTAAGACGAATCTCAGGTACTTCCTTGAAAGAGGGTGGACGGGGACGTGGAAGTACGCGTCCTGCAGGTCCAGAGACACCATCCAGTCGCCAGGTCTCAAGGCTCCCAGCACCGACTGAGGCATCTCCATAGTTTGAACTTGATCTTTTCTACAAAAAGATTGAGCCATGCTCACATCCAGGACCGGGCGCCAACCTGACGACTGCTTCGGCACTAGGAAAATCCTGTTGTAGAAGCCCGGTGACCTTCTAGGTCCAAGACTTGTTCCACCGCTCTTTTTTCGACCATCTGGTCTAACAGATTGAAAAGAATACTTTTCTTCTCTCCCTGATAAGATGGAGAGAGGTCTCTGGGAGTTGATGTTAAAGGAGGAGGATGTAAAAAGGGGATCTTGTACCCCCGCTCTACTATCTTGAGAGTCCAAGGATCCGCCCCTCTCTGCCTCCAAGCCTCCGCAAAGAATTCCAGTCTGGCCCCGACTGGCGTCTGAAGGACGAGATCTTCATTTGCTGGTTTTGGGTTTGAATGAAGCTCTTCCTCTCGAAAAACCTCTCCCTCGAGGAGCTGCTCTCGAGGGGGGTGCCCCGCGAAAGGGTTTGACTTTCTTCGGGGGTTTGCTGAATGGTTGAAGTGGAAGGAACTGTTGGACGTCTTGAAGACTGAACCAAGAGGTCCTGGGTCGCCTTTTCTTGCAAACTCTTTGCAAGATCCTTTACCATAGCCTGGGGGAAGAGATGGTCCGAAAGAGGCGCAAAGAGCAATTCCGCTTTCTGAGCGGGAGATACCGACTTAGCGGTAAAATTGCAAAGAAGTGCTCTTTTCTTCAGGAAAGCAGTTCCAAAATGAGAAACTAGCTCCTCCGAACCATCCCTGACGGCCTTGTCCATACATGACAACACGCTGGACAGCTCCCCCAGACTGAGGAGAATCAGACTTCTAGACTGAAGATCTAAAACTCCCAGACACCAGTCTAGGAATTAAAAACATTTAGGGTGCGAAGCAGTCCCTTCAAGTGGTGGTCAGTCTCCACAGGAGTCCAGGACACCTTAGCAGACGATAAGAGAGACCTCCTCTGAGCGTCCACTAAACTGGAGAAGTCACCCAGAGCGGACGAAGGAACCTTTACTCCCACGTCCTCCTTGGTCTCATACCAAATTCCTCCTTTCCCGGCGAGTCTAGAGGGCGGATGGGCGAAAGTGGTCTTGCCCTGATCCTTCCTTCTAGACATAAAGTCTTGAAGCTTCTTAAACGCCCTCTTGGTCGACAGCGATGTCTTCATCTCTACGAATTCAGGGGTCTTAACGGTCTTGGAAGACGAAAGTTGAGAGGGAGGAGACCTAGGTGCTGCCGGCTGGAACTTCTCCCCGAAGGATGAACGTAACAGCCTAACAAGAACCTTGTAGTCCGAGACAGCTGACGCTACCGGCTGTTCTTCTTCGACGGAACTCCCTGGACTACTAAGTTCCCCTTCCTCCCTAAGAGGAACTGGAGAACGCCCATCAGGAGAGGGAGTACGTCCAGCAGTCTCAATCCTGAACAATGACTTCCGTTGGATGGAAGTACCCGCTACAGGATCGGAAACGCCCTTACGTCGATCCTTAGAAGGACGGACATCTTGTGAAAGAGGAGCGTCCTTAGAAGCAACGGGAACTGTCTTAACAGACACGTCCCTACGAGAGGAAGCGCGAGCTTCCTGACGAGAGGCGCCAAAAGCGTCCTGCTTAGCCAAGCAAGCGTCCTGTTGAGCGTCCTCAAAAGCGTCCTGCCTCGCTCGAAAAGCGTCCTGCTTCGAACGGCGAGCGTCCTGCGGAGCGTCCTCAAAGGCGTCCTGTCGATAACTCAAAGCGTCCTGCTTCGAACGCCGAGCGTCCTGCCGAGCGTCCTCAAAAGCGTCTTGTAGAGAGCGCAAAGCATCCTGCTTAGAACGCCGAGCGTCCTGCCGAGCGTCCTCAACAGCTCCCTGCCGAGAGCGCAAAGCGTCCTGCTTCGAACGCCGAGCGTCCTGGCGAGCGTCCTCTCCTGAGAGAGCGAAATCTACTCGGAGAACGAGAACGGTGACGATCCGGAGGAGGCGCGAGAGAGACGAGCGAGACGAGAGAGAATGAGGCTGCTTCGTCCTCTTGACGGGCAGCCGAACGTCCTTTCTACGCTTAGGCTCGACTGCTGCTGGGCGAGTCCTCTGAGCCATCAGCGACGTAATCTGGTCCTGAAGGGACACTAGGATATCCTTCGTAGGTGATGAAGGAGCATAAGAAGGGGCAGGACTGAGCCTGCGAGAAGGCGAGGGGCGGACGGGGGGACGCCTCCCTTCCTTCTAGGCAGGTACAGCTATCTGCCTCTCAGGTGAACACGCCTGTGCGTGGAAACCAACGTCCTCGTCGGTAGAAAGCCTTCCTCTCTTCTGAGGAGGAAAAGCGCATAAGCGTCCTCTGACGAAAGTGGAGACATAGGACGTGAAGCGTCCTCAAAGCGAAAGGTCCTTTTCAACGGACGCGAGTCTCTCCGAGCGCTCCACCCCTTGCGCGGAGGACGCTTCGGAGGACGAAAAGCAATCTTTCAGACACGCGCTCGTGCGCGCTCCTTGGCAGCCTGGGATTTAGCAACAAGGCCTGCCGAAGGGACGCCAGATCGGTGGGGAGCCCCCGTAACCCTCTGCGGCTTTCGACATACCCACTCCCTGAGTCCTGGGAGTCCGATAGAGGTCTAGGCCTAGAGGCATTATGGGGCCGATCTGACGCCCCCTCCACACTCCGGGGCGGGGCACTAACACAAACTTTCACAGGGCCAGTTTCTAGGGCCAAAACCTTAGATTCGAGAGCACGAATAGACTCTATAGAGAAAGGGTGTTACCTTCTCCAGACACAGCACTGGGGCCCGAAGCAACAAACAGGATTAGGTTGAGCAAAATCTACTGGTGTTAGAGGAGGAGAAATGTTACTATCCTTACCTTTAGTAGAACTGCCTTGGAGGAAGACCTCCTGACTCTATCGCGCTCCAATTTACGTCGATAGGTCTCATACATCTCCATTTATCATCATCCAATCCTTACATTCATTGCACCGATCATCAACCATGCAAACATGCCCCCTGCAATCCATACAAACTGTGTGAGGATCAACTGAAGGTTTAAGAAGCCTCACCTTACATTCACTCCTCACACACACTCTGAAACTTCCAGTACTTGATCCCGACATCATGTACACAGAAAAGCCAATCCAAAATCAAAAACCAATCCACTATTACGCGTGCCAATCCAACAATCAGAAGTCGATACCAAAAGTCAATCCAGATAATATAAGCGAGATAATCAAAAACCCTAGACGGAGGTACTGTAAACAGTTGTTTGCAGCACCGGCGACAGAAAAAATATGAACAGAAAATGGGAATGGTTTCCTGATATCCGCCTCCCAGCGGCGGGAATGGGTACTACCACCTGGCCGCCCCCCCACTACGTGTGCCGCGAGTTTTGAAATTCTGTCGGACGTCAGAAAATACAGCTATATATATATCTGACAGGTAAGTTTCATGAACAAAATATGCAATTACTGATCATAATACAGTATGGGTCTATATTTCTTTGAGATACACACAGGTTTTCAATGATAACTTTGTTTTGTTACAGCTACTGACAACAAGTAAGCAGCGTTAGATGTAGCCTCTGGTGTGGCATGTGAGAGTGGATTACCCAGAATGGTATCAATATAATCATAGATTAACGACAAAATGAAAACCTTTAAATGCTTAGTTAGTCTTGAGGGAATGCCCACTTCAACTCTCTCTACGCCTTTTTGTACTATGATATGTCATCAGATTTCCTCAACTACTTGAAACTTGCAAACAAACAAGACATATCTTTTTATTTAAAAAGATTACTGTAGTATCTCATTCACGGTCCTTAAAAAGATTATTGTAGTATCTTGTTCACGGTACAAGTACAAACTTTCTACCTCTTTTCAGGAAGTTGTAGCAACGCATATACTTTACTGTATCATGGATTCCAGTATTAAATAAATATTAAATGGTGCAACACAGCACATGGACTAACTGGTGACAGTTGGTGAACTGTAATGCTGAATACTGTATCTCCCAGACAGCTACTAACTGGCTGCAAAAATGAATGGTTAACAAAAAAATTAACCTTGTTTGTTCTGCAAACAAAAATTCAACATATATTTCTTTCATGTTCATTTTCATATTACATATAGATGATGTCTAATATGGCATATAATTACTCTTTCTTTTTTTTTTCTTTTTTTTTTAATCTTTTAAGGATGACCACTTGTTAGATGGTCACAGGAAATGATGAACAGAGAAATGTTTAGATAAGCAATGGCTATAGACTTTGGTACATCAACATATTCCTCCTGCCTAAGAAGTATCAAAGCAAAGATGTGGAAATGATTCATTGAAAGGAGAACCGACTGTATTTATCATAATGATAAATACAGTGATTTTCTTTGATATTGGACATTCCTCTGCCTAAAAAAAAAAAAAAAAAAAAAAAAAAAAAAAAAAAAAAAAAAAAAAAGGTTAAAAAAAAAAAAAAAGGCCTCTGCTTACAACATCTGAAAGCCTGAGAACATGCAAAGCAAGGCCCAGAAGCAATACACCATGCTCATGGTATAAGGCAATTTTCATATACTGTACCACAGAATTTTACACACAAAAATAAGACATATCAAACTGATATTTACCCTTTCCAGGACCAAAATGCATATATTATTCATACACTAAAGACATGAAGGATGACATACCTTATAATCATCAGCACTAACCTAAAAGGCAGTCATGTTTTTGCAAACAGATTTATTGACAAATATGATGACAGAGCTGCTAAATATTGTGCTTTCCAACAGCAGCCAAGCTCCGTCAGAAGAAAAATCTTCTATTCTCAGGTTATTGTTGGCCTCAGCATAAAATTCTAACAATTCTATTTCATTGGACATACTACCCTGAAGATTATCAACTTAAAAGGATTTGGCAATCAAATTCTTAAAGGGGCTACCTGACCTACTCAAATGATAGTCAAGTGTTGCCATCAACAAAAATGGAGGTGATGTGCTACCAAACAGCACACTAGCAAATCTATAAGTGTCTAAACCTGCTTCTGGGTTCTGTCGATCTTGGAACCACAGAAACCTGACAAAATCTCTATCAACATTCTGCAGACCTACCCGCAAAAAGGCCTTGCTAATATCTGCACAAAATGCAAAATCATTGACTCTAAACTTTAACAAAACATCACCTAACTTCTCTGTCAGGGAGGGTCCCTTGATTAAACCATCATTGAGAGAAGGATTATCCTTTCCATCTCAAGCACTGCAGTTATACACTATCCTTAAGGGGGTAGTGTCTGAATCTTTAAGCACCCCATGATGCGAAATATAATGTGTATTAGCACCAGCTACTGCATCAGGAACTTTCTCAATAAATTTCTGTTTTAACTGATCCTGGATGATATTATGGTATGCATCCAAATGTCCAGGAACCTTAGATAAATTTTTCCTTAATGTATGAACTTGGCCTAAAGCCTTTCTACAGTTGTTGGGCAAAAGAGGGCAATTTTCTTTCCAGGGAAGGTGAACAAAATACTGTCCATTTTGATACTCATCACTATTGACATAACTTTTGTAGACACAATCATCTTCTACAGATGGGGCAGTTGGAGATTGATGCCTATCGATTCTAATTCCCATAATTCATGAACTTGTTCATTATTCTCTACAATTAAATCACTAACATGAAGAGGAGAGATATTAGCAGTTAATCTGCAAACAACAACATTTGTCTTAACGGAAGTTTCCAGGTTATTGGAAAATTGTGAGGAAATCCTACCAAATGGAATGTAACCACCAGGTGTCTCAAACAATCTAACACCTTCATACTTGGTAACACCACCAACAAAATCAGCAAAATAATCAGAACCCACCATTAATTCAATCCCTGAGACAGTGTCCACAATTATAACTCTCATCTTCTTAATCCTCCTACCGAGAGAAACTAGAGGTGTCACAATATCAAATTGTCCCTCCTTTGGCTGGGACTGAAAACCTTGCAAAACAAGTTGTTGACTCTCAACAGTCTTTAGCTGTAGTGCCGTAGCTAACTTGGAAGTAATAAATGAAATCTGCGATCCAGGATCGAAAAAGCAGCGAACATACTGTGACTTGGAATTATCATTATTAGATACCTTGACCTGAGCCGTAGCTAAAGCAGAAGAATATTTGGACCCAGCACTCTTTGTACTTGAAACTACACTCTTAACTTCAATGTTTGTAGTACTGTTGATTTGCTTATCTGACTTTACAGTACCATCTGATTTTACCTCACTTTGCAACTTGCCTCCAAAATTGCTGTAACAAAAAACTTCATTATGATTAGTCTTATTGTTTATTTCTTAAACATCTAGAACACCGTCCCATATCTATCAGCCTACTTCTTCGGGAAGTTGCATCAGCATACTTTGAGCATCGTCTGGCTCTGTGACTATCTGATGAACACAATAAACATTGGTTTTTAGAAGATGTTGCTTCAACTGAATAAGTTCCAATCTGAGTCTTAGCTGTAAATACCTGCCGTGTCTGGTTGAAGGATTTCACTTTATCTCAAACTTGAGATTTGCCACTATCCTGTGGAAATTTATCACTATCAGACTGTAATTTGCTACTGTTTGGCATCCTATCAAGAAATTCAAGGTGGTCGGCAAGACCTGTGCTGATTTGATCAACTGTAAAATATTTAGTCTGAAATTTCTGAAAAATGAACATCTCTGCCTCTGTAGGCAACTTGCTCTGTAACATAACAGCAATAAGCCAATGGGAAGACTGTAAATCAGTAACATAGTGTTGAAGAGTCTTCATAATTCTTTCAAAATCCAGCTTAAACTTCCTTAGCAGTATTCTTAGGCTTAACCATATTGAACAACTGAAGCACTAATGTTTGTTTTACTTTCTCTGGGTTAGCAAATCTATCTTGCAAAGCTGCAATAGCATCATCATAGTCTTGGTCTGTGACCTAAAATCCTAAGACAACTAACAATGCTTTACCTTTCAAACAGGACTTAAGGTGTGTCATTTTCAATACCTTGTCCATATCCTTACGATCATGAACTAATGAACGGAAACTGTCCCACCAAGTTTGCCATTCTTCTACCCTTCCATCAAAGCTGTTAATCTTTACCTTAGGTAAACGTACCCTGGCACTCTGTTGTGTTGGAACAGGATTGGAAATTCTAGGAACTGCACTCTGTAGTTGATCTAAAACATCAAATAATTTATTGGTCTCTGTATAATACAAAACTTCATATTGAGCATGATTCTTCTCAAGTGCATCAAACTCATCATCACTCAAAGAATCTCTTTCGGAGATATATTGATCCCATACCTCAAAATATTTGTTCCAACGCTTTTGTAACGTTTCCACCTTGGATTTTACAGTCATCAAAGTTGGACTAGCTACACCAATAGCTGCTGTAGCAATATGTAGTGCTCTAGTAACAGCTCCCTCGAACCCATTACGCGAGTGATCAGTTATCTTGAAATTTGCCATGATACAGCTTAATTAACAAAATATGATTCACTAGCAAATTATAATTTCAATATAGATCATAAATAAATTTCAGATACTTGTCAGCAACAGCAAATTACTGGCTGTAAAGTAGTCAAATCAGTAGGCAAACCAAGAGCTAAAACTAAGAGGCTAAACAAGCCAAACCAAAAGGCTAACAAAGCCAACAGCAAAGGTGACCATACAGTCAAAATGGGCTAAAAGCCAAATCCAAAGGCTGTTACAAATAGCCAAAAACCTTGGGCTAGCCTAGGCAAATTCCACAAATAAATGTGCAGCTGACAACATAGTTCAAATAAAGTTAAGCTCAAACTCACTAGGCCACCCTAAATAAACTGTAATACACAAATACACTAACTTGGAAATAAATGTTAACATAAATTCCAAAATGGTTACCTAGCTAATAGGGTAAAACACCACAGCAGGCCAACCCTCATCACGGTGGACGGGTCTTCACTCGATATTTAATTGGTGAAACAAGAATACAATTGCAACTCTAAGCATACCATTTAAAAGACTGAAGTTTCGTCAACATAATGTGATATATGAAAGCCCCATACGAACTAAAATAAGCATGTGAGCTCTTCGTAAAATATGTTTTCAAGGCAGTTTTGAAATCCAATATGGCGGCTACGTTTTGCATGGAAGGTTCTGATCAGTGACGGCCACCATCTTTCCCCAGCCTTCCCAGCACTCATTTGAACAATGTTAGCGTATATATGTAACGTTTATTGATCTTACTCAAGATTGCAGTTGTAATCAGCACAATAAAACAACATTTTGTTGCCTATATTAGTGAAAGTATGAAACTTGTTATTCCCGGGGTTGGTTTATGGTTTGAACTGAATTCATTCTTACCTTGTAATCGGTGGTTTTTATCCTTACTGCCATCGCAACTGAAAATCCACAGTGCTTATTTGATTGTTATTATACACATTTTGGTCTCAGTTCACTCCACATTGCACTTTAAACCCGTTGCTGTTCCTGGTTTCTAAGCGCGCGCCACAAACACAGTTACGAACAGCAGACGATGACAGACGACGAAACTGCAAAGTTTTATTCCCTAAATTGTTTACTTTACTCGTTATTTAGTTTAAATTTACTTTGTTATTTAAAAATTTTGATTTAATTCATGTATATTTATCCACCCTTTTTTTGCAACCAAATTACCCCGAAAAATTACAGATATTTCTAAAGTAGATACAATCAAATGTTTCTAACGTTTTCGTACATCTGGCTGCCGAAAACCATAGAGGAACGATTACGGATACGTGCATAGAGGAACGACTACGGATAACTGAATTATATACATTTTTTATTTTTTTTGCTTTTTTTGTTTTTGCTAGCACTTTCATGATTTCAGTCTATATTAGTATTTTGAATTTCTTTAATAATCGTATGCCAGAAATAAATGTAACCTTTAATGTTTGCATGCTTTAATGTTTGCATGCTAAGAATGGCAAAATCATCGTTGCCACATTAGTGGAGGCTTCACACATACACCATTTCATTATTATAAACTGTTTCCATGAATTCTAGTTGTCATAGTAATGCAATAATGATAAAATTGCTTTAATATCTATTTATATATACTTCCAATACATAGCCTAATTTCACCAATTTCCACATTTTGTGTAAAGTCTTATACCCAGTTTGGAGGGTCAACAAAAAACCGAATGGCAAACAGAGAGAGAGAGAGAGAGAGAGAGAGAGAAAGGAAGGCACAGGAACAGAGAAGGAAAGGGGTGGCGATGGAAGGGGGGGGGGGGGGGGGGGGGGGGGGGGGGGGGGGGGGGGGGTAGGTGGAGCTTTTTACGTGTGTTCATATCCATTTCTGCATAATGGAGTTTTTGTCTCTTGGTACAAGGACAAGTGTCGTTATTCTTTACGATTAGTGATTCACGATACCCTTATAAATTACGGCACTGGGTGTAATGCACTATAGCAAAATCTCGTTCTGTTACGAGTGTTCGTTACAGAAATAGGTATTGCCCAAAACGTGCTTGCACTGTCTCTGAAACCCATACTAGACATGCTGCTTAGTTGTCAATCAAGTTTTTATAACCAAGTATTTTTTTACAAGCTAGCTATTGAATAAATTTGTATTTTTCTGTCAAAACATATGCCCCTCAATGCTAACTTTCCTCTTTTAACGACTTTCTGGTCATTGCAAATTCGGCCCCATAATTTCTTATGGTGCGAAAACAGACAGAGGCCCAGGGACCAAAAACGATTGCGTCACACTACGGCGGTAATCCGGCAGTAAAACATCTTCATATATCCAAAAAGTAAATAATAAAGATATAATATGCGCATTACGATTATAACAATTACATGAATAGCTGATAACAATTTGCATGAATAACTGGTAAACTGTTCTGCAAGACAGTTGAGTATAGCAATTATTTACAATAGGTACGAAAGTCAGATGTCGTGACGTCATAATACAGAACTTAAAAGAACGTTCTAATTCAGAAATATAATTACTTAAATTTGAGTCAGAGTCAGTGGCGGACTGGGTCTAAAAATTGTGGTTGCCAGGTGACAAAAGGGCTCCCTACTCCAACCCTCAGCCACAATACTATAGTAAGAGTTTACATGAAAAATACGTAAAATATTTGAAAATGCACAAGTGGAAACACAGAAGATAAATCATTGGAACATATATTTTTCACTAATATGTGTAAATACCAGACATATGATTGGTAGTGTAAAGTAATACCAAATATAGATACATAATTGCTTGGTTGAATTTCTAATCAAAAGTTTAATGACATGTAGAGTAGTGTTATTCTGAAATGTTTGCAAACTAAAAATGGAAAGAAAATTAAAGATCGTCAATGAAATATCAAGAAAATACTAACAAGGGAGTGTTATTTTTTTTTCAAATAATTTAAACATGTATAGCCTTTATCATTACTCATACATATGTCCAACTTTATCACCTCCCCTTTATTTGATCTAGCCCATCAAAAGACTAGATATGTATGGTTTTGATGACTCTCATCATTTTTCATGAGACCCTTGTAATATACAAAATAAAAGTATACTTTTAATACGGAAGTATAACATGCATATACCAATTTATTTAGAATTTTGAAATAATAATTGGATATATCTAAGCATACTTGTATTGCACAATAATATATATATATTATATATATATATATATATATATATATATATATATATATATATATATATATATATATATATATATATATATTATATATATATATATATATATTATATATATATGTGTGTGTGTGTGTGTGTGTGCGTGTGTGTGTATGTGTGTGTGTGTGTGTGTGTACACAGCTAAAAACTACAAAAAACCTATTATTACATGATGCACACGATATTAGAATCATTCGCTTAAGTTCACTGGAGAATTGTGCAAATCTGTTAATAATTACTTCAGTGTCCGGTACATCCAGCATTCCCTTTTCAATGGATAGTAACATGTAAGATTCCAAGTTTTCCTCGGACATCAAATTTCTTAACCTTGTCTTTATAATCTTCAGCTTTGAAAGGGCCTTCTCGCACTGTATGTACCTGGACAACGCATGTGTGCAAATTATTTCGTACAGTTAATAAAGGTTATCATATGTCCTGTCATGAAGTCTGTTGAAAGCTAGAATTTCCTGTAGACAAGATGGGCAATTGCGTAGTGCAGCACACTTCTAAAGTCGTTGCAACACCTGCCCGCATTTTCACCATCATTAAAAGTCATAACTTTAAAACAATCAAATTTGAAGCAAACGAAAACAGTTCCAATTTCTGAAGATTGGTGGGGAACACTGATAATAAAGTTCCTCTCAATGCTGTTTCTTCAAGGCCTTTCTCAGCAATTGTTTCAAACTTTGTAGAGTCCAAGCAAGATATATCGATATATATAATCTTACATTCAATAAAGGAATTTGTTCAGTAATGAAATTTTCCATGGTCTTATGGGTAAGGGGCCCACTTGCCATTGGGCAAGCTGGCAACCTGGCCAGTCCGCCACTGGTCAGAGTCGTGTTACTTTTTCAATAACGAATATTTTCAAATTAATCATCATAAATATGTAAAATATTGATGTTTTACTATTTATTTAAAAAAATTAGCTAAGAGCACGCTTCCTCCGTCATCTTCTACCGAAAACAAGCTGTTTACTCCTAACTTGTTTGTTGGTGAGAAACCGTGTTTCGATTGTTGTGATGAAAAGTGCCCCAGCGTCTGTGGGTACAAGTGGTGTGCGGATTTATCACAGGAAATGGAAAGTTTGTTGACACAAGTGACTCCGTAAACATCGAGATGGCGTCAATCTTCGAAACATTTTTAGTTGTAAGTAAAAATTTCTTAAGCGTTTTGGTGAGATTTCCACTGCCGTGGACGCCCTTTTCAGTACCCTCTGTTTAAATCTTAAAATTTGGCCTTAATTTCTAACTTTGGAGAAAATACTTACTTCGAAAGAGAGTAGAGGTCTTTAGCTCCGTTTCTCACCAACAAGAAGTCGCGACTGATGCCCATCTCCGGTGTCAGGACGCGTTATAATGTACTTTTTCGGAGGGTGGCAAGCGTTGATCGTAGGTGGCCTGTTTGGCCTGCCGTGGTGTTTTACCCTACCTAGTAATACCCAAATTCTCAAAATTTTGTCTACTCAGTACAACCCAGAACAAATAAATATGCCTTACATGTAATAGCTAATGTAACAAATTTCTTTGCAATTTGCGTAAATATAATGAGCAGGCTACCTATATTAAATTATTAGGTAGGTCTGAAAATTGGAGACGAAAATACTATAGAGTAAAATCGGGCTAACTTCCAAGTTACTGAAAGGTTATGCTAGGTAAACACAAGTAACGACCGAATCCGAATAATAACGAAATCGTAACCTAGCCTAGGTAGGTATATGAATGTAAACAAGGTTGGGCTCTGCCCTAACGATAACAACCGCCGACTCCGACTGGTTTATTCCAACGAGAACCAAGAACCGGGAAAGGTTAGGCTTTGACGACGCGGATCCAGTTCGAGAGGACCAGAAAAAAAATATTACTGTGGTGAAATTATATATCCTCCGATTGCTCAAAATGGTCCACAGCACATAATTTTCTTTAAGAAGGCAACAACGGTAGGAATTTTATGCAGTGGAATTTTATTACAAACCAGAAATCAACTTGTATTGACCTTAAATCTCGTTGGTAGTCGCCAAACGCAGACACGAGAACTAACCTAGCATTCTTTTATAACTCCTATACACATTTGGCCAAACATGCAAATTAACTTTTATAAGATACTTAGCTGGTTCGTCGTCTTCAGGAAGATAAGTACACTTAATTACATAGTATAACCAATACAGAATAGCAGCGCTCGCCACTATTGGGATCCAAGAATGTCCCCTTAAATTGCCATGTGAGCACAGTAACCCGGACAGCCGCACATTACCCCAACATTAAGGTGGAAAAAAAAAAAACAGGAGGGAAACTCTTGTCGCTTTGCGAAATACAGACGAAAAAAAATCACTTAAAATTAAAAATAATTAATAATCGGTGATAAGAATTTTGATTCCCGGAACTTTGATTCCAGTAATTTCATTCCCGGAATTTTGGTTCCCGGTAATTTGATTCCTGGTATTGATGATTCCCGGTGATTTGATTCCCGACTGACCATACCTAAAGAGTGTTTAAACCTAAGTAGACATGACAATAGTCTATTTACTAACAATTACTTCTAAAAGTTCTTAAACAAAAGTAAATAGGGCAATAGTCTATTTACTAATGTTAAAAATTGCCATTTATTCCCCTTGAATAAAATTTCCTAGTTTTGTATGAGTACTTGTTTTGAAGTATTTTCCCAGTTTCTATGAAAATACGTTGATATATAATTATTTTGCTCCACAGAAGTAGTTTTTATTATATTAACTATAGCAATGAGTTGGTATAAATTAGTTCATTGATATTCAAAGTAATAAACCACTTTTTTTTGCAAATTTTGTCCATCTCTATAAAATTAGATGACTTACCATTACAGTGCTGTCAAACTCAAACTTCTTGCTGTGGAGACTATATTATTTTCTTATTGTAAGGGCACATGCCAGTAATTTATGCTTGCCTTCTGGACGAAACCCCTTTTTTTGTATGTTGGGTTACGATTAGTTATGCAATATACCTACTCCTCCCGAGTTTTCTTCTAGGGTGGAAAGGTGAAGCTCTCTGATTTTAGCATCTGACTCCACGAAGGCAATTAAAAGAAGATATTCTTGTAAAATCCAGCCACATCACCTCGTGAATTGTCGCCATTGCAGTAACTTCATAAGGATATTCTGAGATCCTGTTTGCCATTTATGTTTTATTTCTATCGAAGTAACGTAACGTTTTGTTAATATTTTTTGCTTCTTAACGTAATTTGGATAATTGTTGTGTTCTTTAAATATTAATTATATGTGTTAAACCTTTAAATGCGTCTTTGTGAACCCGTGTGGCATCACCCTAAAAAGAATTGATGCAGGAAATACGGTTGATTGTTTCTTAACTGCACTTTTGTTGAATAAAATGCAATGTTTCTTGACTTTAAGTAAGTTAGTAAACTCCTCAGCACTGTAACTTGGTCTCAATCAAAGCTAGTGCAGGAGGGCTTAAGGTTGAATGAAATCGTACCGAATGTGGCCCTAAAATTCAGTTTAGTTTCACCACAACTAACAAGTACTTCCATTTACTAACAAAAAAGCATCTGATAATAAGTGTCAAGGCATTTCCTTCTGTAAAAAGTCTTTAATCATGCCTCGTACCATTGAAAGCACCCGTGGAAAAAAGAAACTAGTTGACGACTTGAATTACACTTACGAAAAACATAGAACGAATGCTGATGGATCTAAAATTTATTGGAGGTGTGATGTAAAGAGCTGCAGGGCACGCCTGCATACTTCCACAGAAGAAAATGACTACAAGGTGCTGATTCGTATTGGTGAACATCATCACACTTCATGTGAAACAAAGCCAGAAGTTTCTCAGGCATTAACCAAATTGAAGTTTACCGCTCTTTCAAGCCAAGAAACTTCTCGCTCACTTATTGCAGCAACCATTGCATCATTAGGTGAAAATGAGGGGAAGGCCCAACTACCTCGGTCGAAAGTTAAAGTCGAAGCATCCGGCAATGGCGTCAAATCAATGAAGTCGTTCCCGCACTTCCATTACGTAGGACTGAATTCATAATTCCCGATGATTTTAGTTTATTGGAAAGTGGTGAAGTCTTTCTACAATTTGATAGTGGTGAAACAGATGAAAACAGAATACTAATTTTTGCAACAAATAAGGGACTTGATGATTTGAGGCATGCAACACAATTGGCTGGGGATGGATCTTTTAAGTGTTTGCCTAGAATATATTTTCACTTATTTACTCTACATATTCAGATACAGAACTTCAGTGTACCAAGGTTATTTGCCCTCTTTCCAGACAAAAAGGAAGAAACATATGAGCGACTTTTTGTAAAACTTTTTGAATTATGTCCCAATATAAATCCCCAGGCATACATGATGGATTTTGAAAAAGCGCATATGAACATTGTACGTAAAGTATTTCCAAATGTACGCATTTCAGCATGCCTTTTCCACTTATCGCAAAGCATTTACCGCAAGATTATTGATTTGGGTTATAAGGAAAGATATCACATAGATGATGACTTCAGTGTAAAAGTCAGGTGTTTTTCAGCTCTTTCCCTACTTCCACTAGATGATGTGGTAGATAGATTTGACGAAATTGCAGACGACGAAGACATCCCGCAAGAACTGGTGTCATATTTTGAAGCATGTTATATTGGGTGTGAAAGGGGTAGAGGTAATCGACGAATGCGAATATCACCTTTATATCTTATTGATATATGGAATGTACGTGAGAGAACTTTGCAAGATCATCCTCACACCAATAATAATTTAGAAGGTTATCACTGTGCTCTACAGAGTGTTGTTCAAGGTATTCATCCGAACACCTGGAAAGTTATTTCAGCATTGAAAAAAGAAGAGAAGCTTGCCCAATTAAAAAAAAAAAAACTCAATTTGAAGCTGGTCATGATATTCCAAATAAGCGAAAGTACAAGAACTTAAACGAGCGATTGAAAAATATAGTGATTCATAGAAAAAAATGGACTTCTTAAAAGCAGCTGCAAGGATATTGCATTATTAAAACTAGTATTTCCCCTTGTCTTGCCATGCTTTTTATTGACTATTGTTTGTGTACAAAGTTTACTTTTAATTGTCAATAAAGAAAAATTTTTACTTAAATTTTAATATTTTATAACTATTTCGAAAAAATAAGCAAATAGACTATTTGCATTAAAAAAAAGTCACGGTTAGAAGAACTGAAAGTTTGCCAGGAGTTGTATGGTAATTAGCACTTCGGAATCAAACTTCCGGAAATGAACAATACTGGGAACCAACATACCGGGAATCAAAATTCCGGGAATGAAATTACCGGAATCAAAATTCTGGGAATCAACATACCTAGAACCTTAATAATCATTAATTAGTAAATCACAAAATCTAAAGTAAAATTAATGATAAAGAAATTAACACCTTTTCTTTTAATGGAAATGAAAATTAAATGTGTCATTTTATGACACAACGCTTAAGAAGATTAAAGGAAGATTATCAGCAGGGGTGACCTAAATTGGCTTACCTGTGGATGGATCTCTTGGTTTAAATACCACCTTTTCTGTAAACTTTTCTCAATCATATACCTGAAGAGAGAGACAGCAAGTCTCTGAAATATAGTACTTTTCTCTCTATATTTTGGTGTTTTTATGGGCTCCTTTAATTGAATGGAATTCTGTTGTTACAGAACATTTTTACCAGTCATATATATATATATATATATATATATATATATATATATATATATATAGATAGTCATATATATATATATATATATATATATATATATATATATGTATATATATATATATATATATATATATATATATATATATATATATATATAATATATGATAGATAGATAGATAGATAGATAGATAGATAGATAGATAGATAGATAGATAAAAAGATTGATAGATAGATAGACATATATATTATATATATATATATATATATATATATATATATATATATATATATAACTTCGTCGAACATCCACAAGCAAACTCAGGTATTAATGATAGAATTCATTTCGGCAGTTTTGGAAGGATTCTGTTGTCTTCCGGATTCTTTCAGCCTCAAGGAATCCGGGAAGGGAGTTCTGAGGAGTCGAGGCATTTTCCAAAACAAGGCCAAGTGATAGGTTGCTGCTGTTGAGCAACAAACCAAAATGACTATTACTGAAATGTTTGTTGTATTGTGGATGTTCCTAGCAGGAGCATTTATGTGTTATAGTGGCCTCGGAAAGGAGGCTTCTTTGTCACTTGGCCCCAGATCTGTGGAAGATCGGGGATATGGATTTATATCAATGAACAGAGGACAGAAACGCTCTCGGAATAGGAGGAAGACTAGGAAGACGATACTTCAGCTGATTGATCTGGTAAAGAAGTTGCAGGACTCGGGACTTGGAAGACAACCTAAGGACGACGTAAAACGGAAGGCTGAGCGTCAACCTGCGCGAGGAGTGCGGAAAGAACACGACCAATGGAGGGCGGCTAAAGAACCTACTACCAATATGCCAAAAGGACACGATAAACGATGGGCAACAAAACCACCTGCTACCCAGAAGCCCAAAGACCACGACAAACAGAGGCCAGCAGAAGTATCTTTCAAGGTGAAGCCGCAAAAAGGTGGTCAAAGGAAAGGCGGCAAATTACCTGTTAGGCCCAAGAAATGGAAGACTATAGAGGAAGAGAGAGACGGACTAGTGATTGCACTATTAGTCCAGATGGAGGAATTCTCCTCAGTCTCGAAGAATGTCGCATTTATAAACCACTTGGATAGACACATCTTTAATCTTGAAGCGGCCACAAAGGACGATTTGGGAAAGGTGATCCTAAAAGTCCAGCAATGCCGCTGTCAAGACTCAAAATGGAAGAAAGAAAATGATGAGACGCCAAAGCCTCGCATCGGCCAGCGGAAACTGAAAAAGTTGCTGGCAGAAAAGAGGCGATTGATAGATGAACTTTATTTACAAGTAGAAGACCTTGATCCAATCGACGAAAACGTCCCTGTGATATATCACTTGGATGGTCACATATTGGACCTCCAGCTGGCTGGAGAAGGCACGATGGGCGCGGTCATAGCAGAGACCAAAAAACTGCCAGTGTCAAGCCTATCCAGAGGACAAACGACGAAGGAAAATGCAATTGGAAATGGAAGAAGCTGATAGCCGAAAGGGACGACTTAGTCTTTGAGCTAATGGTCCAGGTAGAAAAAAAGGATCCAACCTCGGCAAATCTCGAGGCGATAGATCACCTGGAAAACCACATCTGGGAACTCGACTTGGCTTCAACAGATGAGCTCAAAATGGTGATCAAGAAAATAATGAAATGCTCCTGTCAAGCTGCCCTGCCTAAGGACTATAGGAAAGATCGGAAGAAGAAGAAGCCGCGCTTTTGGCAGAAGCGTTGGAAGAAACTTCTAACAGAAAGGAATAAGTTGGCAGAGAATTTGTCGGACACAAATAAAAGAAGTTGCTGACAACACGGAGAATATACCTCGCTGACAGGACACTTGCAGAGACACCTGTGGCTCCTCCAAAGAGCAAAAGCAGGAGACATTGAGTTCCTCATGGAAAAAATAATAAATTGTTGGTGTCAGACTCCATGGCAGAATGAAGATTATGAAGATTATGAAGATTATGAAGATGCACCAGACGACATTGAGGAATATTCGTCTCCTTATGAAAAGTCGTACTATTCTGGAATCGAAGACGCACCACCAGACGACAATCACTAGTCCGTCTCTTTATGAAAAGTCGTCTTATTATAGATTCGAAGCCGTACCAAGCGGCATAGACGAATATTCGTCATCTATTACAGATGAGATAATTGACAAATATTCGTCCTCTGGAGAATCTTCGCCACAGGAACTTTCCCCAGAGAGACAGCAGAGAGGAGAGTTCCAAGGTCGGGAGACTCCCAGGAGAGGTGATATCCTCACCAGCCTCGATGAGGCTGAATCCTCTCTCGCCAGTTTCGTCGGGCAGCAACTCCTACAGCAAATCAAAGAGCGGGAGAACGCCCTCATTGAAAAGCTGAAAGAGTATGATGAAGCGAGAGAGCTTTTAAAGAATGAGAGAGGTGCTCTTGATGCTGACATGGAACTCCTCAACCAGGGAAAAGCAGAGCTGGACATTGAACGACAGCAATTCCATGAAGAGAAGGTCGCCTTTGAAATGGAACTCATTCAAAGGGAGACCTTGGAATTGGATAGGGATGTCCTCCAGAGAGAGAGGGAGACATTCTATGTGGAATTAGTTAACATGAGAGAAGAACTAAGAAGAGAAAAAGACAACCTTAGTTACCAAGACTCAAGATGGGAGGCTCGTTGAGGATGCAGTGGACTTGAAATTAGAGAGGGAAGCCCTTCAGAATGAAATGAGGCTCTTCTGTGCCCAGTCGGTTAAAATGAAAGAAGAACTGAGAGAGGAGAAAGAAGCCCTCATCATGGCGCAAAAGAAGCTCGAGATGGACATTGCTGCCTTCACCAAGGAGAAGGAAGAATTCGAAAGAGATGTTCAAAGACGAGGCCTAAAACACAGGGAAGACGAACAGAAAGAGGATTCGAGACTTGAGGAAAAGTTTTGGAAAACTAAATAAACAACAGATCAGTCGGCACTCAAACAAAGAGACGGGGACAAACAGCATGCAGGATATGAGTGAGGAATTAAGGAAGTTTCCAGAAGACAAACTTGAGGAGAGGGAATCTCGACAAGAAAACACACAGACGAAAATATTCCGCAGAAACGAAGTGCCCAAATTCTTTGGTCCTAAACGGTCTTTGGAAGATATGATAAGCGATCTTCGTAGAATCTTCGAGAGGATAGACACGCTAGAAAACGAATAAAAATGGTGAAGAACTGAATGCATATACAGAGGGGAATTCTGAAAATGGTTCGTCAGATAGAAGGAAGTCGAACGCCAATAGAAAGGAGAACGTTCTAGAGAGAACATAACAGCTGTTTGGAGGATGGAGGATGACCTCTCAGGATGAGAGCCTACAGCAGTTCGGAGGATGGAGGACCAGCTCTCAGGATGAGAGCCAACAGCTGTTTGGAGGCTGGAGGATGAGCTCTTAGAACAAGAGCCAACAGCTGTTGCAGAAGGAAGAATAGGTTCTTCTTGTATGCTATGTCCCTTGGTGAACATCTTGTACAAGATATTTGTCATGCGGACAAGGGTCCAATATCTAGATCTATTCTTTCAGATATCCCCCCATTCTGAAGGAATAATCTAGAAGATGGGCTTGCAGAAGGAAGAATAGTTTCTTCTAGTAGTGCTATGTCCTTGGTGAACATTCTTGTACAAGATATTTGTCATGCGACAACGGGTCCAATATCTAGATCTATTCTTTCAGATAACCCCCCATTCTGAGGGAATAATCTAGAAGATGGGCTTTGCAGAAGGAAGAATAGTTTCTTCTAGTATGCTATGTCCCTTGGTGAACATCTTGTACGAGATATTTGTCATGCGGACAAGGGTCCAATATCTAGATCTATTCTTTCAGATAACCACCATTCTGAAGGAATAATCTAGAAGATGGGCTTTGCAGAAGGAAGAATAGTTTTCTTTCTAGTATGCTATTGTCCCTTGGTGAACATATTGTACGAGATATTTGTCATGCGGACAAGGGTCCAATGTCTAGATCTATTCTTTCAGATAACCCCCCCCATTCTGAAGGAATAATCTAGAAGATGGGCTTCCCAGAAGGAAGAATAGTTTCTTCTAGTATGCTATGTCCCTTTGTGGTGAACATCTTGTACAAGATATTTGTCATGTGGGACAAGGTCCAATATCTAGATATTATTCCCCCCTTCAGAATCCCCCCTTACTAGAAGAATATCTAGAAGTATGGGTCCCTTGTTTTTTTTTTTTTTTTTTAACAGAGGAAGATAGTTTCTCTAGTAGCTAGTCCCTTCCGTGAACATCTGTACGAGATATTTGTCTTATGACGGACAGGTGCCAATATCAGATCTATTCTCAGATAACCACCATTCTGAAGGAATAATCTAGAAGATGGGCTTGACAGAAGGAAGAATAGTTCTTCTTTAGTATGCTATGTCCCTTGGTGAACATCTTCTTTGTAACGAGATATTGTCATGCGGACAAGGGTCCTTTCTAATCTAGATTCTATTCTTTCAGATAACCACCATTCCTGAAGGAATAATCTAGAAGATGGGCTTTGCAGAAGGCGGAAGAATAGTTTTGCTTCTAGTATGCTATGTCCCTTGGTGAACATCTTGTACGAGATATTTGTTCATGCCGGACAAGGGTCCCAATATCTAGATCTATTCTTTCAGATAAAACCCCCCATTCTGAAGGAATAATCTAGAAGATGGCTTTGCAGAAGGGAAGAATAAGTTTCTTCTAGTATGCTATGTCCCTTGGTGGACATTTCTTGTACAAGATAATTGTCATGCGGACAAGGTCCAATATCAGATCTATTCCTCCATATATCCCCCCATTCTGAAGGAATAATCTAGAAGATGGGCTTTGCAGAAGCGAAGAATAGTTTTCTTCTAGTATGCTATGTCCCTTGGTGAACATCTTGTCCAGATATTTGTTATGTGGACAAGGCCCATCCAATATCTAGATCTATTCTTTTCACATAAGCATTCTAAAGGATAATTTTCTAGAAGATGGGCTTTGCAGAAGGGAAAGACAGGTCCATTCTTCTAGTATGTATCGCTGGTGAACATCTTGGTACAAGAGATATTTGTTAATGCGGACAAGGGGTCCAATATCTAGATCTATTCTTTAGAATAACTCCCATTCTGAGGAATAATCTAGGAAGATGGGCTTTGCAGAAGGAAGAATAGTTTCTTTCTAGTATTGGCTAATGTCCCTTGGTGTAACATCGTGTACAAGATATTTGTCATGCGGACAAGGGTCCAATATCTAGATCTATTCTTTCAGAACCCCCCATTCTGAAGGAATAATCTAGAAGATGGGCTTTGCAGAAGAAGAAAGTTTCTTCTTGTATACAATGTCCTTGGTGAACATCATGTACAAGATATTTGTCATGCGGACAAGGGTCCAATATCTAGATCTATTCTTTCAGATATCCCTCCATTATGAAGGAATAATCTAGAAGATAGGCTTTGCAGAAGGAAGAATAGTTTCTTCTAGTATGCTATGTCCCTTAATGAACATTTTGTACAAGATATTTGTCATACGGACAATGGTCCAATATCTAAATCTATTCTTTCATATAACCCGCCATTCTGAAGGAATAATCTAGAAGATGGGCTTTGCAGATGGAAGAATAGGTTCTTCTAGTATGCTATGTCCCTTGGTGAACATCTTGTACGAGATATTTGTCATGCGAACAAGGGTCCAATATCTAGATCTGTTCTTTCAGATAACCACCCATTCTGAAGGAATAATCTAGAAGATGGGCTTTGCAGAAGGAAGAATAGTTTCTTCTAGTATGCTATGTCCCTTGGTGAACATCTTGTACAAGATATTTGTCAAGCGGACAAGGGTCCAATATCTAGATCTATTCTTTCAGATAACCAACCATTCTGAAGGAATAATCTAGAAGATGGGCTTTGCAGAAGGAAGAATAGTTTCTTCTAGTATGCTATTGTCATTGGTGACATCTTGTACAATAGAATAATTTGTACATGCGGAAAATGAACAATCCAATATTAGATCTAGATCTATTACTTTCAAGAATAATCCCCCAGAATTGGGCTGAAGGAATAATCTTAGAAGATGTCTTTGGCAGAAGAAGATAGGGTCCTACTAGTATTGCTTATGTCCCTTTGGTGAACATCCTTGGTAACAAGATATTTGTCATGCGGACAAGGGTCCAATATCTAGATCTATACTTTCAGATATTCCACCATTCTGAAGGAATAATCTAGTAGTGCTTTTGTTTTATGCAGAAGAGATAGTCTCTAGTATGCTTCTGTCTAGAAGAGGGATTTAGTCCCTCTAGTATTTGCTCTGTCTAGAAGGAAGAAAGGTTTCTTTCTATTTTAGTATGTCTTCCCTGGTGAACATCTTATACAAGATATTTGTTATGCGGACAAGGGTCCAATATCTAGATCTAATCTTTCAGATAACCCCCATTCTGAAGGAATAATCTAGAACATGGGCTTTGCAGAAGGAAGAATAGTTTCTTCTTGTATGCTATGTCCCTTAGTGAACATCTTGTACAAGATATTTGTCATGCGGACAAGGGTCCAATATCTAGATATATTCTTTCAGATAACCTCCCATTCTGAAGTAATAATCTAGAAGATGGGCTTTGCAGAAGGAAGAATAGTTTCTTCTTATATGCTATGTCCCTTGGTGAACATCTTGTACAAGATATTTGTCATGCGGACAAGGGTCCAATATCTAGATCTATTCTTTCAGATAACCAACCATTCCGAAGTAATAATCTAGAAGATGGGCTTTGCAGAAGGAAGAATAGTTTCTTCTAGTATGCTTTGTCCCTTGGTGAACATCTTGTACAAGATATCTGTCATGCGGACAAGGGTCCAATATCTAGATCTATTCTTTCAGATATCCCCCCATTCTGAAGGAATAATCTAGAAGATGGGCTTTGCAGAAGGAAGAATAGTTTCTTCTAGTATGCTATGTCCCTTGATGAAAATCTTGTACAAGATATCTGTCATGCGGACAAGGGTCCAATATCTAGATCTATTCTTTCAGATATCCCCCCATTCTGAAGGAATAATCTAGATGGGCTTTGCAGAAGGAAGAATAGTTTCTTCTAGTATGCTATGTCCCTTGGTGAACATCTTGTCAAGATATCTGTCATGCGGACAAGGGTCCGGGTCCCAATATCTAGATCTATTCTTTCAGATATTCCACCATTCTGAAGGAATAATCTAGATGGGCTTTGCAGAAGGAAGAATAGTTTCTTCTAGTATGCTATGTCCCTTGATGAAAATCTTGTACAAGATATCTGTCATGCGGACAAGGGTCCAATATCTAGATCTATTCTTTCAGATATTCCACCATTCTGAAGGAATAATCTAGATGGGCTTTGCAGAAGGAAGAATAGTTTCTTCTAGTATGCTATGTCCCTTGGTGAACATCTTGCACAAGATATCTGTCATGCGGACAAGGTCCAATATCTAGATCCATTTCTTCAGATATCCCCCCATTTCGAAGGAATAATCTAGAAGCTGTGGGCTTTGCAGAAGGAAGAATAGTTTCTTCTAGTATGCTATGTCCCTTGGTGAACATCTTGTACAAGATATTTGTCATGCGGACAAGGGTCCAATATCTAGATCTATTCTTTCAGATAACCCACCATTCTGAAGTAATAATCTAGAAGATGGTCTTTGCAGAAGGAAGAATAGGTTCTTATAGTATGCTATGTCCCTTGGTGAACATCTTGTACAAGATATTTGTCATGCGGACAAGGGTCCCATATCTAGTTGTATTCTTTCAGATAACCACCATTCTGAAGAAATAATCTAGAAGATGGCTTTGCAGAAGGAAGAATAGTTTCTTCTAGTATGCTGTGTCCCTTTGTGAACATCTTGTACAAGATATTTGTCATGTGGACAAGGGTCCAATATCTAGATCTATTCTTTCAGATAACCCACCATTCTGAAGTAATAATCTAGAAGATGGGCTTTGCAGAAGGAAGAATAGTTTCTTCTAGTATGCCATGTCCCTTGGTGAAAATCTTGTACAAGATATTTGTCATGCGGACAAGGGTCCAATTTCTAGATCTATTCCTTTCATATAACCGGCAATTCTGAAGTAATAATCTAGAAGATGGGCTTTGCAGAAGGAAGAATAGTTTCTTCTAGTATGGGCCATGTCCTTGGTGAAACATCTTATACAAGATATTTGTCTTGCGGACAAGGGTCCAATATCTAGATCTATTCTTTCAGATATTCCACCATTCTGGCATTACAGTTTACAAGTATACTTAGAAGAAAGAGGATTGAATGACGATTACAAGAGCGTATATCATTGAATGAGGAATCGACTGTGCAGGCCAATTTAGTAGGCATTTATGAACGCACCAACTTGAAAAGTAAAGCAAGATGGACGGTTAAAAAGGTCGACCACATACGAACTCGGTGTCCGCTGTTACACCTCCGTTCGATTCCTTGCGAAAGGTTCGAATAATTTCGGGGAATAATCGTTATTAATTTTATATAATTTTCTTAACGAATTATTATTCAATATATAATTTTGTAAATTATGACGGAAATAAATGTTCGAAGATGATTTGACTTAGCAGTGATTTTTGATAAGGGCGTGAAACTATATTCATGTGAGGTGTAAAACGGATCCTTGTCGTAGCTTTCGGAAGCGTCACATAGGCCTAGTCCTGATTGCAGGCTATCTCTCTCTCTCTCTCTCTCTCTCTCTCTCTATCTCTCTCTCTGTCTCTCTAATATCGTTGTTATAGCTATTATAAATAACGCTGCAGTATTACTGGTATTTACTCAAATATTATTACTCTTTATTATTATTAATTCACTTACCTCCGATAATCTGAGACAGTGAATTCACTGTCTCAATGCATTCACTGCGACAGTGAATTCATGGTGAAATTGAATTCGCTCTGACAGTGAATTTTATTCGCGTACATATATAAATATTACCACTTTCGTATCCACAACGGAGGAGGCTCAGAATACTACTAATCTGTGTGTCTTGTCGTCAGCATAGTATCTCCAGACACTACATGCATCAATTGTACTATATGGGCAACTTTCCCATTGATCATTGTGTCATCAACACTTTGTCACACCTGTCTGTCTGTCTGTCTGTCACAAGTTCCAAAGCAGTCATGAGTCAATCTTGCAAATCTCATATACACATTTCGCGCCCTTTTCCAAAAGCAGTCATAAATGGGGGGGGGGGGGGGGGGGGGGGGGTTGTACTGATGTTCAATTAAGTGACACGAAGTCACGCCTGACCTTTGCCATCTACTGGCTGAATAATGTTTGACCACCATATCTATTTTCCAGTCAATACATTTTCATACTTTTTTTTTTTTTCATGGCCGGAAGTCTAATTCACACGTCTAGTACCACAGGAAACCGACGACCACCCATCTTGTTCGTGACTCTGTTTGCTGGTTGGTGGTCGCTGTCTGTTTTCTGCTTTGTTATTTATTTATTTATCTATTTGTGAATTGTACAGTTTACATAACTTAAGTTTTATTTCTTAATAATAGTTTAATTCTTTTTAGCAAAAGTTCCAGTGTTCTCATTTTAACCTTAACATTAACTTATCATAATGGTTTTGCAATACATTTAAAAAGTAAATTCTACATAATACGGTTTTCACGAGACATTTCTTAATTGCGTATAATGGTGACGTTCATCGCGATGAATACTTATATGCTGCTGCTGATGCTGCTGTGGTCTGCGTCCTTTGGGTGAAAGCTTCTCTCTCCTGCTTCCGATTCCTCTGCTGATTCTCTGTTGCACCGAACTAATTTACTCCAAATATTGGTTGCCAGTCTGTATCATCTCTGAATAATTGGTTCTGCTTTGTATCTCTTTTGTTCTATTATTCAGATCCTCATCTTCTCGGTTGTTTCTCACTGCAGACCTTAGTATCTTGTTTTGGATTTTGTGTAATGCACTTATATTGGAAGTCGATGCTGCTAAACACGTGGGTATTGGTGGATATTCCATGATTGGTCTTATCATTAGGCTTTTGTGGAAATGGATCTCAGTATTTGTGCTCATATTTGTAAACTTCTGAAGATGTTCCAATTGCACAACTTCCTCTGAATGGAGGCTGCTCTTCCACAGTTCCCAACAACAGTGTCAGGAATCAAGGTATAGCCAGAGCATATTGTACGGGCAACGTAACAACAAGGCAAATAGAAAAAGTTATTTATTCACAATATAATAGTCGGCCCATGCCCTCAAGGTTTATTTTGTCTCCTGAAAGGCAAATGGGTGCCGGTGCTATAGTCTCTCTCTCTCTCTCACTACTTCCGTTGGATGAAACTGTACGGCGTTTGTGTGTGTGTGTGTGTGTGTGTGTGTGAGAGAGAGAGACTGAGAGAAAGAGAGAGAGAGAGAGAGAGAGAGAGAGAGAGAGTTGTACACACAGAAGGTCAGTGCGAGGACACCGTAACATTCTCCCGTCCGAATGATTCCGTTGAAGTATGGTTTGCAAATATGTCATATGAAAGTTGGTGATGACCCGACTTCAACCAAATCCGGCGCGATCCTCCTCACCACAAATGATTCAGAATTAACTTCTCCCCAAATGACGAAAGCAATCAAACGTGTGTCCATCCATTCATCACTCGAGAACCAATTTACGAGGCGCCATTTCCGACGAAGTTCGGGTTGGAAGAACAGGTCCTCCTTCTTTCCCCCCGCCCCCCCTTCCTCTTCAGGCACTTGCTCAGAATAGTGTGCTATGCGCCACCTCTGCTATGGTCGAGAATTACCTGTAGTGCAGAGCATTTCTCTCCCCCTACCCCACCCCCCGCCAATGTTTCCGTACCGATAATACTGCCATATTAGATGCCATGAAGAAGTATAGGCCAGTCTATCTACACCAGAGTCTTTCTGGGGGGCTCTTATAGAGAGAGACTGTTACCAGAGCTTCAAGTTGTCGTCTATCTTGTCTTGACAGTGGCGACCATCGGTTTCCGTGACCTCTGGCGCTATTGATCTAAAGGACATTTTATTAATAATGGCTGCTAAAATCTATGGAAGTGTATTTTTTTTTCTTATTTGATCAGGCGTCCCCGAACACTGTGGAAAACAGCAAAACTGAATTCCAGGAATATAAAAAGGGGCTCTAGAGTGGGTCTATTGTGGCGTCGTCCTTTACCTCTGCCAACTTCCACCCCCTTCCTTCTCTACCCCCCCCCCCCCCACCCCTCCCTACATGTTGGGGACCTCCTCGGCTGTCTAGGGACTGAAGCAACCTGGCAAAATTCGATAAGTAAAACCATAGTTTTATTGTGTTATGCATTTTTCCCCTTACACCTTTGCCATCTTAGTAATGAATAATAGATGCACTAAGTGGGACATAGTGCGACTTTGGCATTTCATTCTGCGTCCCCCTTCCCTGACATCCTACCCCAGCTCCTGAAAAGACCGATTTTTACATTGCGATCCCCTAGATTTGCATATTAATATAGTTACCAGGTTGGCGCGTGGGGGCGGGGGGGGGGGGGGGCGGGGTGGATCTAGCCATACCAGTCGGTAGCATTAATATTGAAGGTTAAGCTACGTACACCCAAGGGAATCGGAAAAAGGGTATACCTCCTCCCTTTTTTATACTATTTGAATAACAACCAAACACGGCGCAGTGTTTGGCATATTTAAATAATAATTTAGATTATATAAAAAAAATCAAAACTATGGTTGTATTCGAAGAATGTAAAAATAAATCAATACAGATGATTGAAGTGACATTTGAATGAAACTGTAGCTGAGTGACTTCTCACCCTGACCTGGCCTCCAGGTGGCGCGGTTCTTGGTGGGATAAGCCGCAACGCCCCACAAATGACTCTACCTGACCATTCTATACCTTGCGTACACCCAGTTACAAAGGCGGTGTCGCACCGCCAGGCCTGGCTCGGAGATATCATGCCCTTCTTGCCCTGAAAGTGGCCTACGTTCAAACAACCAATACATAGTTAGGGTGGTTCGAATGGGAGGAGGGAAATTACGGTAATCACGCAAAGAAATGCAATATAGAATGAAATATATATGGACATAGAGAGAGAGAGAGAGAGAGAGAGAGAGAGAGAGAGAGAGAGCTTTTATTCCTGTTTAGTTATTAATCTGATGGATATACTTGAGACCTTCTGCTTTAAGAAACATGTTATATATTTTTTAGAAAATAATTATTATCAAATCTTGGAAGGTAAAATAATACTCAGATGCAGCATTTCATACACTATTATATTTTCCAAATGTTTACAATCATTTCATTACAAAAAATAAACCATGGCTATGTAAAAGACTATTGAACAGGAGATATCGAAAGTGGTGGGTTTCTTGTATAGCTTGGAGGGGGAACACCAACAAGGTGAGTTGGACGTTAGCCGCTGAAGCCACGAATAAAGGCGGAGTGAGTGAGCAAAAGTGAACCGGAGGGTGTGGGTGTTAGCTAAATCGTGACCGATCTCACCAGGTCTAAAGACTGTCCCCAAATAATTGAGACACTAAATATGTTAATAGTGTAGTTTTGCAACACCTGCATAATTTATATCCCAACATCATTACATTAATGCACCGATGCACACATTTCACTGCATTCCATTTCATATAATTTATTTTCACAAAGATTTTCTGAAACAATGTAATAAATATACTATACTATAAGAAATGTAGTAATTAAAATACTTTCTATGAGCAGCCCAGATAGTTGTGAGGGGTGGAGCCAAGTGGCCCATCACACTCAAATACTGGTAACTTAACTAAGTTATGCCATAAATACAAATCCTTTAGCGCCTCGGTGGCGTGGTTGGTATGGTGTTTGCGTCCCACCTCGGTGGTCGCGGGTTCGATTCTCGGCCATTCCATTGAGGAGTGAGAGATGTGTATTTCTGGTGATAGAACTTCACTCTCGACGTGGTTCGGAAGTCACGTAAAACCGTTGGTCCCGTTGCTGAATAGCCACTGGTTCCATGCAACGTAAAAACACCATACAAACAAACAAATACAAATCCTGTAGTACTAGATTAACATATCCAGCGATGTGTCTAGCATATATTAATTGATAAAATAATACCCTTGAAAATTGATGCTTTGATGACCCGTACAACCCACGGCTGCAAAAACCTGGTGTGTAACATCTTTGTGACCAGATTCGAATATTAATGGTAATACAGGTAATTATAGTCCAGTCAATCTAGGGCAAAAATAGATACAGTCTAGCACAAATTGGTAGAGTAGCCATTTACAGTTTTGTGATCCTTGGCCACATGTAAATGACATTATCAAACATCTACCATTATCTAAATAATCAATGCAGGCGATATAAGACGGAGAGAGAGAGAGAGAGAGAGAGAGAGAGAGAGAGAGAGAGAGAGAGAGAGAGAGAGAGAGAGAATACAGCTGCTTCAGGATAATGAAAAAAGGATATTTTCGTCTGAATAATATTGATATGAATAGTTAGTTCCAACAGTATCTAAGTCATTTCTATTTAGAATCTATGATAACGATTAAAAACATGATGTGATAAGATTTCTTAATAATTTTCTAAAAAACATACGGTAACATGTTTCTTAAAGCAGAAGGTCTCATATACATCCGTCAGATTAATAAGTGAACAGGAATAAAAGCTTTCTCTCTCTCTCTCCATACACTGTATGCATTTCTTACGTTACTGGTCCTCGTGCTCTCTCTCTCTCTCTCTCTCTCTCTCTCTCTGTCCATATATATTCATTCATTATTGCATTTATTTGTGTGATTACCGTCATTTCCCTCCTTCTCCCATTCGAACCATTCTAACTGTGTACTGGTTGTTTGAACTGGGCCACTTTCAGGGCAAGAAAGGCATGATCTCTCCGAGCCAGGCTTGGCGGGGCGACATCGCTTTTGTAACTGGGTTTACCTTGGCCTTCTCAGCACTTTAGTTAAGCACTTCATTCCATTCCACTTATCCGGTCCGTAATATGGCATTGTAGTATCTTCTTCCTGACTCCAACACTCACCTTCTGCAGTTATGCTTCAGAGGACCAACCACACCAGTAAATTTTGTTGGAGTGAAGGTTAGGACAGTCAAACCAAGGTCTGGAAAATTTGGAATTTGGATCAGTAAATCAACATATATCAATTTTCACGAGCTTTTATATTTGCAGCCTCCATAAAACATGACTGTATTTCTTGACTAGTACTCAGGTCATTTTTAGATATCAGTGCAATACTCCCAATGGTTTGAAAATCTCTAGATACTTAAGTTTCATCTAGAGAGCCTGATCAGTTTCCCCATAGGTCTAGAATTGTTTTTGGCTTGCTGCATATTGAGAAAATCAAGGGCCTGAAATCATTACCTAAAATCTATTAGAGATTTTAGTAGTAGAACTTTCACTAGGAGTTTACTTTCCCCTCAACTAGTGTTTAATGATAATAGTTGAGATATTTCTCACTTTATTATGTCAAACTAAAACTCGAACTCAAATCTTCGAGAGACTTTCAGGTGAAGGAATTTCCTGAAGTCTACAATTGGTCATCTCATTTACTGGTTAGGCAGGATTAACTTCGCTTCTGCAAATCCTGATTTTATGACAGCTTTCTGCGAATGAGTAATACAACTCATACTTTCACACATCGAGGTCAAAAGCCCTTCTGGAAGTCTGAACACCCAACCAGCAATTTCAAAGCAGCACCAGCACTGTAGAGAGGACACTGACAACAGAACTCCAATCACGACTACACTGGAAGACTGAGTGACAACCTTCAGTGAAAACTAGAGACGAGTTTCACAATCACGTTCTCTTAAAACCTCCAATATTATGGAGCTGCATTTTGCACTCCATAAGTTACTTTCCGCCAGGACAAGATCCATGGAAACCAAAATAGATTCACTCGTTTATTAAAAGGAAATAATTGGTAAATGACAAACCGACTCAAATACTAAGCACTTACTGGATGCCAAGTAATACTGGTTTTACCACAAGACAAAAAATAAATAGGAAAATAAATAAAAAATGAATGGATAAAATAAAAATTAGATAAATGAAAAATGTTTATGATCTTACAGGATACCAGGTAATACTGGTTTTATTAAAAGCAAAGAAACAAAGAAAGAAAATTAAATACTGCACACTTACATGATGCCAAGCAATACTGATTTTATTACAAACCCCAAACAAACAAACATTTACATTAATTTGTATCACTTTACATAATTCAGTGCAAATAATCAACTTCTCAATTTCCAAAGGACCTGCTCTCCAGGTTTTACACAGGTGAAACAATTGATGCCTCGAGGACAATCTAGTACTAAGGTCTAGTGAAACTAGATCAGTTGCAACCACACCCAATCAACCCTCGACAGACAATCGTCACAAATTCCAAGCAGTAGAAAACCTCTAGAGATTTCTGGCCAGTGTTTTAATGAGACTTTTTTTCTGTTGCATTCTTAAAGTTCCCGGAATGGTTATTCAACCTCTTGTCTGAAGTATTTGCATTCATCTAATTTCCACCAAAAGTCCACTATTCCCAAATAGAAACATTTTCATTTAGTCTTACACCTCAAACACTTCTTCAAGAAATATATTGGGCCTAAAACCTAGAGTTCAATATACGAAAAAAACAAATATTAAGTTCAGTAACTGTTTAAACAATTCTTCAAAAAATATATTTGGTCTAAAACCTAGAGTTCAGTAAAGAAAACAAAACTAATATTAAGTTTAGTCACTGTTTAAATAATTATTTAAGAAATTTATTTGGTCTGTCTCTTGGCAACGTCTGCTGCTGCTGCTGCTGCTGTTGCTGCCTACACAGGCACAGCAGTGATGCCAACCCCTCTAAAAGACAAGAAATTATCCTACATAGATGGAAATTACTCAACATTCTGAGGTTGTGGAAATAAGAACTAATACTAATGAAGATATTAATCAATACAGGCAGGCATTGTTACAATTACCCTGCACTTAAAAATATTGCCCTTATGTATAAAATATTTGGTCAAATTATCCTACGTGTAGGGCAATTACCCTGCGGTTGGCAACACTGAAGCACACCTGCAGCCGTGACCAGTGATGGCAGTTAAGTAGGCTCCTCTTTGGAGGGGTGCCGATCGTCCTACCCCGCTTTGTAGGGGGGCCGATCGTAAAAATATTTGCCAAAAATACACTAATCAAGACAGGCTAATGAAATTATCAGGCATTATTAGCACTATAATAACGCATATTCTCTGTGAGTTTTATCATCCTACAGGGAAAATAAATGATTTTATGAAAAAAAAAAATGTAAAATTCGGTGCCCGTCGTACAAAAGGATAAATTTTGTGATCGGTAAAAAACTACTCTCTTGAATAGAAATTCGGTCTGTAGGCATGTTGGTATATCCACCTGGAACATGCACTTAAAGTATTATCAAAATAGAACAGTAAATAAGCACGTATTAACAAAAAAAAAAAAGAGCAACAACTTCAGCGAAAGCCCCGCCGATAAATGAGATAATAGCTAGGAAGAAATATTCAGAAAAAATTCAAACCTCGATTTAGGGACAAAACCTTTTGAGAGTTTGTAGTTATTATGTCACTTGATAGCCTAAAACTTCTAAAAATTATATTATTTAGGAAAATCAAAGAAATAACCACACCCCCTTCCCGAAAAAAACCAAACCAGAGAAAAAGCGAAAAAGCGATTTTTTCTGAGGACAAGAAACTTGAAAAATTAGTTTAAATACCCCTGATACCCTTCAAGTTGTTTTCTGTGATGAAACTAATCTTAGGAAACGTAGAAAACGACATCGACCAATTTTTGAGAGATAAACTATAAAATTTGCGATTTGCATATATACCGGCGGGGCTTTCGCTGAAGTTGTTTTTTTTTTCTTTTATTTTATTACGTGCTTATTTACTGTTCTATTTTGATAATAATTTATGTGCATGTTGCAGGTGGATATACCAACATTCTGTCAGACCGAATTTCTATTCAAGACTGTAGTTTTCTCACCGACCACCAGTGTCCCTTGTACAAGAGACACTGAATTTCACATTTTTTTTCATAAAATCATTTATTTTCCCTGTAGGATGATGAAACTCACAGAGAATATGCGTTATTATAGTGATAATAATATCTGATAATTACATTAGCCTGTCTGATTAGTGTGTTTTTGGCCAAAATTTTTTTATATTTTTACGATCGGCACCCTTCCAAGGTGGAGACTATCCTTAATGATATTTCAACCATCTGAACATTTTCTGTAAAAATTCTGTAGAAATCTGTAGATGTGAAACAAAACCTTGAACTAAATCTGCAGGATCGCTTGTTTATTCTTAATCACTTTGTTATTCATTTATTTTCACATCTTAATTAGGATGAAATTCGGGCAAATAAAAGAACTTTCATTTAATACTACTTTTAAGTTCTGAACACAGCCAAAATTATGCCGGGTATCGTCTCCCCGAATCGCATTCAATAATAAGAACGAAGGGAGTAAACAACTTGTTATTCTCTGATAGACATCCTCAAAACAAAAGAGGTGAACGGTAATTCCTTTGGACGCAGAACAGGAAAATTAAAGAAAAAGTTACTATGCACTCACAAACATGTCTAATTGAAATCAACGTTTCTCTTATGTCGTACATTTCTCGTCTGTCATACTGCGTCCAGATTTCCTTCCTTATTATAATAATCTCAAAAAATGACGTATTTCTTACCATGTATTTTGTAGGGAACAAACCTGTGTTGCAGTAGGTAACCTACTTCTTTTTTCTTTTTCTTTTTTTTTTCTGATATAAAGTAGGACAACTCTTTCAACTAAAAAATCTTAGCTGGGTAAGCTCAACATAGTTATGGTGTTGTATCAAGGTTAACATCAAACCTTTCAAGGAATTCATGAAACAGCCTCAACTTGACTTCATAGTCAGATGAATTATTGAGGAACTTGATTCTTTATCCAGTTACATCTGAGCCAACAGGAAATCTTTTGCCATTTGAGAGGCATCTGAAAAAAAACAGGCTGTTTATCTAAAATTCTTTAATTCTTGTGTATCAAGAGCGCTTCATTTCTCAGCTCACTCCTTACTTGGGTACCAAGAGTCATTACCTGCTGAAGTCCTAGATAGAAAAAAATCTATGGATAATAGATATAATTTGGTTATATCGTCCCTTAGTCACAGCAGCATTTGCACACTTCATTTTGGCCACAACCATAAACAGAATCGAAGCATAAATAGCAAAGTGGCTTACATTCTTTATTTTCGCAGCTCGGTTTCAGGATTTAGAGAATGGAGAGAATGGTAAAATCTGTGGATTTCCCCTGTTTGGGAGGAAAAATCTGAAATTCTGTAAGCACAAAAAAATATGCAGATTTTTAGATTAATCTGTAGATCTGGCAACACTGCAAACGGTTCTCTCTCCTCTCTCTCTCTCTCTCTCTCTCTCTCTCTCTCTCTCTCTCTCAGGGAATTTTCGTCTCCATTCCCCCAAACTGTAAATTGCGACGAATCTCACTCCTGAAA